>NC_138301.1:56660000-56815000 GCF_965601325.2 Salmo salar
TCTCTCTCCCCGTCTCTCTCTCTCGCTGTCTCTCCATTTCTCTCTCCGTCTCTCTCTCTCCGTCTCTCTCTCTCTCTCTCTCTCCCTCCCTATCTATCCCCCTCTCTCTTTCTTTCTCTTTCTCTCCCTCTCTCTCTCTTTCTCTTTCTCTCTCTCTCTCCTCTCTCTGTCTCTCTCTGTTTCTCTCTCTCCCTCTCTCTTTCTCTTTCTCTCCCTCTCTCTCTTTCTCTTTCTCTCTCTCCATCTCTCTCTCTCTTTCTCTCCCTCTATCTCTCTCTTCATCACTACACACAATGTCATCAATCCTTCCTGTTTCTGAAGTGTTACATTCATCAGTGAAATTGCTCTCGTGATTTGTATTCTTTCATCAAAAAACACACACCGTTGAAGTGGTTCAATTTGCATATTCTTAGGACCTAATAAAACGTAATTGAGGAAGCCCAGCCAGGCTATAAGCCTTCAGTATAAAGAATATAGAGAGAGGGAGTATGTAAGCAGTAACCATGCAGCTCACAGTACAGTACAGTACAGTATCACAGTACAGTACAGTATCACAGAACAGCACAGTGCAGTACAGTACAGTACAGTATCACAGTACAGTACAGTACAGTACAGTATCACAGTACAGTACAGTATCACAGTACAGTATCACAGTACAGTACAGTACAGTACAGTATCACAGTACAGTACAGTACAGTTTAGTATCACAGTACAGTACAGTACAGTACAGTACAGTACAGTACAGTACAGTACAGTATCACAGTACAGTACAATACAGTACAGTATCACAGTACAGTACAGTATCACAGTACAGTACAGTATCATCCCCTCTCAATCTGTTTTTCAGTTCAGCTGTCTTCCTTTAAATGGCATTATTAAACTAGAATAACAGATAGTCCTTACTGCTATTAGCCCATAGAAACACATTGAATAACAGATAGTCCTTACTGCTATTAGCCAATAGAAACACATTGAATAACAGATAGTCCTTACTGCTATTAGCCCATAGAAACACATTGAATAACAGATAGTCCTTACTGCTATTAGCCCATAGAAACACATTGAATAACAGATAGTCCTTACTGCTATTAGCCCATAGAAACACATTGAATAACAGATAGTCCTTACTGCTATTAGCCCATAGAAACACATTGAATAACAGATAGTCCTTACTGCTATTAGCCCATAGAAACACATTGAATAACAGATTACTGCTATTAGCCCATAGAAACACATTGAATAACAGATTACTGCTATTAGCCCATAGAAACACATTGAATAACAGATAGTCCTTACTGCTATTAGCCCATAGAAACACATTGAATAACAGATAGTCCTTACTGCTATTAGCCCATAGAAACACATTGAATAACAGATAGTCCTTACTGCTATTAGCCCATAGAAACACATTGAATAACAGATAGTCCTTACTGCTATTAGCCCATAGAAACACATTGAATAACAGATTACTGCTATTAGCCCATAGAAACACATTGAATAACAGATTACTGCTATTAGCCCATAGAAACACATTGAATAACAGATAGTCCTTACTGCTATTAGCCCATAGAAACACATTGAATAACAGATAGTCCTTACTGCTATTAGCCCATAGAAACACATTGAATAACAGATTACTGCTATTAGCCCATAGAAACACATTGAATAACAGATAGTCCTTACTGCTATTAGCCAATAGAAACACATTGAATAACAGATTCACTACATGTAACAACAGATAGTCCCCCAACAAACATCTAAATTAAGTTTGTTCTGAAGTGTCTATATCTGACAGATACTATATAAGAAAGATCAGTATTTTTTATTTGATTTAACCCCTTATTTTTTGGCTCTAAACAGTTTCCGTATATATATATAATTCAATCAATTGTTTCAACTGGTACCGGGGAACTTTCAGATGAGTCTTGTGAGGCCTGTGGGCGTCCTAGATCAAAACAACCGACACGTATTGGTGAGAGTCTCACCTTTCCAGAGAGGGGTCAGATTAGTGTGTAGCTCAAACTGTTCAGACGCTACAGATAGAAGTTGGCAGATCAGGCTGTAACCGACTTCAGACGAGTCCTAAGACGCTTGTGGGGGTCGTAGAGCAAACCAGAGAACATCATCGTGTTCGTGGGAGTCTCATCTTGCCGTATAGAGGGATACTAGTTTTTTTTTAGGCCAAACCGTTTGGACGCTACAGATGATTTTGTGAGAAGACCATTTTTCGGGGATGTCTCATGGTCTCACAAACATCTCTCTAGCTCTGTTACCTTTCACCTTAGATGTGGAAGTGTTACGTAGGCAGACGGGGTGTAGTGAGACACATGCAATGCAAAAAAATATATCTCTAGTTTTTTATTTAACCTTTATTTAACTAGTCAGTTAACCTCTTGGGGCTAGGTGGGACGCTAGCGTGCCACCCGTGATGCACTCCATCAACAGCAGGTGCATTTCAAGAGCGGCAAATTTGAATCCAAATAAATGTCAAAATTCAAATTTTTCAAACATACAACTATTTTACACCATTTGAAAGATAAACATCTCCTTAATCTAACCACGTTTTACGATTTCAAAAAGGTTTTACGGCGAAAGCATAAATTTAGAGTATGTTAGGACAGTACATTTACAAGAGTTGTGTGTAATGTTGTGCCAATTCAAAGACAGGCGTCACCAAAACCATAAAATCAGCTAAAATTATGCACTAACCTTTTACAATCTCCAACAGATGACACTCCTAGGACATTGTGTTAGACAATGCATGCATTTTTAGTTCTATCAAGTTCATATTTATATCCAAAAACAGCGTTTTATTGTGGTGTTGATGTTCAGGAAATCGTTTCCCTCCAATAACCGGCATTCAAGTCAGCACCACAAATTAAATAATTAAAATTAGAAAACATTGGTAAAATATTATATTGTCATTTAAAGAATTATAGATTTACATCTCTTGAACGCAATCAACTTGCCAGATTTAAAAATAACCTTACTGGGAAATCACACTTTGCAATAATCTGAGCACTGCGCCCAGAAAAATACGCGTTGCGATACAGACTAGCCGCCATGTTGGGGAGATCTAAAATCGAAAATACTATGTAAATAATCCATTACCTTTGATTCTCTTCATCAGATGTCACTTCCAGGTATCACAGGTCCATAACGAATGTAGTTTTGTTAAAAAAAGCTCATAATTTCTGTCCAAAAATCTCCGTCTTGTTAGCACATGATCTAAGCCCGCCGGACTTCACTTCATGAACGAGGGGAAAAAATATATTTATGTTCGTTCAAACATGTCAAACGTTGTATAGCATAAATCATTAGGGCCTTTTTTAACCAGAACATGAATAATATTCAAGGTGGACGAATGCATTCTCTTTTATAACGTATTGGAACGAGGGTACCCAACATGAACTCGCGCGCCAGGTGTCTAATGGGCCATCATCGTTCCATGGCTCTTGTTCGGTCAGATCTCCCTCCAGAAGACTCAAAACACTTTGTAAAGGCTGGTGACATCTAGTGGAAGCAATAGGAAGTGCCAAAATATTCCTCAGCCCCTGTGTTTTTCAATGGCATAGGTTTAAAGGTAATACAACACATCAGGTATCCACTTCCTGTCAGAAAATGTCTTAGGGTTTTGCCTGCCAAATGAGTTCTGTTATACTCACAGACACCATTCAAACAGTTTTAGAAACTTTAGGGTGTTTTCTATCCATATATAATAAGTATATGCATATTCTAGTTACTGGGTAGGATTAGTAACCAGATTAAATCGGGTACATTTTTTTATCCAGCCGTGCAAATACTGCCCCCTAGCCCTAACAGGTTAAAGACAAGACTCTCGTTAATCTAACCACACTGTCTGATTTCAAAAAGGCTTTACAACGAAAGCAAAACATTAGATTATGTCAGCAGAGTACCAAGCCAGAAATAATCAGACACCCATTTTTCAAGCCAGCATATAATGTCACCAAAACCCAGAAGACAGCTAAATGCAGCACTCACCTTTGATGATCTTCATCAGATGACAACCCTAGGACATTATGTTATACAATACATGCATGTTTTGTTCAATCAAGTTCATATTTATATCAAAAACCAGCTTTTTACATTAGCATGTGACGTTCAGAACTAGCATACCCCCCGCAAACTTCCGGGGAATTCGCTAACATTTTACTAAATTACTCACGATAAACGTTCACAAAAAGCATAACAATTATTTTAAGAATTATAGATACAGACCTCCTCTATGCACTCGATATGTCCGATTTTAAAATAGCTTTTTGGTGAAAGCACATTTTGCAATATTCTAAGTACATAGCCCAGGCATCACGGGCTAGCTATTTAGACACCCGGCAAGTTTAGCACTCACCATAATCATATTTACTATTATAAAAGTTTGATTACCTTTTGTTGTCTTCGTCAGAATGCACTCCCAGGACTGCTACTTCAATAACAAATGTTGGTTTGGTCCAAAATAATCCATCGTTATATCCGAATAGCGGCGTTTTGTTCGTGCGTTCCAGACACTATCCGAAATGGTAAAGAAGGGTCGTGCGCATGGCGCAATTCGTGACAAAAAAATTCAAAATATTCCATTACCGTACTTCGAAGCATGTCAACCGCTGTTTAAAATCAATTTTTACGCCATTTTTCTCGTAGAAAAGCGATATTATTCCGACAGGGAATCTCCTTTTCGGCAAACAGAGGAAAAAATCACAAAGGCGGGGGCGGTCGGGTCACGCGCCTAAGCCCAGTGTCCCTTGATCGGCCACTTGAGAAAGGCGATAATGTGTTTCAGCCTGGGGCTGGGATGACGACATTCTGTTTTTTCCCGGGCTCTGAGCGCCTATGGACGACATAGGAAGTGTCACGTTAGAGCAGAGATCCTTAGTAAAAGATAGAGATGGAAAAGAAGTTCAAGAAATGGTCAGACAGGCCACTTCCTGTAAAGGAATCTCTCAGGTTTTGACCTGCCATTTGAGTTCTGTTATACTCACAGACACCATTCAAACAGTTTTAGAAACTTTAGGGTGTTTTCTATCCATATGTAATAAGTATATGCATATTCTAGTTACTGGGTAGGAGTGGTAACCAGATTAAATCGGGTATGTTTTTTATCCAGCCGTGTCAATACTGCCCCTTAGCCCTAACAGGTTAAAGTGCCAAATCAGGGTGGTATATCTATTTGCAATATGATATCATAGGAAGTTAAAAGTCAGTGAACCATGGCTAAATGCCATAAGAAATGTCCAAATGCAATATGAAAGCATTGAAAGTGCCAAATCAGGATGTTATGTCCATTTGCCATGTACGATCATAGGAAGTCAGTTTCCAAACCCAAAAGTCAGTGAACCATGTCCAAATGACATTTATACTGCCCAAATGATATATAGCACTGTGTTAAGCCATGAATCAACCTACATGGTCTATTTGTCATTTATGATGAGGGAGAAGTTGGACTCTGTTGTTTTTTAACTATTTTTTGAAAAACATCCAAAATGACCACCCCTATTGGATGGGCACGGGTAGGGGGTGCTCACTACCCAACCGTGGACCCCTTGCACCCCCCTAAAGGCATTAAAAACAATTTTAAAAATATGCTCCTGGTAACCCATTCCAATCACCAGGCGCACAGCTGTCCATTTGCAATATGTTTCAATGGGCATTTACCATCACGAATTTGACATGTTCAAAAATACTGCAGAAATACAAAATTGATGGGCCCGATTAACTCGGGATGGCCGGGCAGTGATAGTGGTTCCTCTCCATCGCTCGATGGTGACATGAGACATTTTTTAAATTCATATGGCTCAAATCCCGTTAACGGGATCGATTTGACAAACATCTGGTGAAATGGCAGAGCGCCAAATTCAAAAAACATTATTAAAAATATTTAACTTTCATACATTCACAAGTGCAATACACCAAATTAAAGCTGAACTTCTTGTTAATCTAATCAGATTTCAAAAAGGCTTTATGTTGAAAGCAAACCATGCTATTATCTGAGGACAGCACCCCATCAAACAAACACAGACAATCATATTTCATCCCGCCAGGCACGACACAAAAGTCAGAAATAACGATTTAATTCATGCCTTACCTTTGAAGAACTTCTTCTGTTGGCACTCCAATATGTCCCATAACCATCACAAATGGTCCTTTTGTTCGATTAATTCTGTCATTATATATCCAAAATGTCCATTTATTTGGAGCATTTCATAAAAAAAAACCCGGTTCCAACTCATGCAACATGACTACAAAATATCTTATAAATTACCTGTAATCTTGATCCAAACATTTCAAACAACTTTTCTAATAAAACTTTAGGTATTTTTTAATGTAAATAATCGATCAAATTTAACCTCTTATGGCTAGGGGGCAGTATTTTCACGGCCGGATAAAAAACGTACCCGAATTAATCTGATTATTACTCCTGCCCAGAAACTAGAATATGCATATAATTATTAGCTTTGGATAGAAAACATTCCAAAGTTTCTAAAACCGTTTGAATGGTGTCTGTGAGTATAACAGAACTCATTTGGCAGGCCAAAACCTGAGAAGATTCCAAACAGGAAGCGCCCTCTCTGACCATATCTTGTCCTTCGTGATCATCTCTAACCAAAACAGGGGATCTCTGGCAAGACGTGACACTTCCTACGGCTCCCATAGGCTCTCAGAACCCGGGAAAAAGCTGAATGACGTAATTCCAGGCCCTGGCTGAAAAGCATTAGCGCATTTGCTAAGTGGTCTATCAGCGGACAATGGGACTGAGGCTCGTGCATGAGACAACCCCATGTTTTTATTCTTTCGTCTTCGAACGATACAACGACTCCCGGTCGGAATATTATCGCTTTTTTACGAGTAAAATAGCATAAAAATTGATTTTAACCTCTCTAGGCTAGGCGGGACGAATTCGTCCCACCTACGTAACAGCCACGGCTATCCTGTGGCGCGATTTTCAAAACCTTAAAAATCCTATTACTTCAATTTCTCAAACATATGACTATTTTACAGCCATTTAAAGATAAGACTCTCGTTAATCTAACCACACTGTCCGATTTCAAAAAGGCTTTACAACGAAAGCAAAACATTAGATTATGTCAGCAGAGTACCAAGCCAGAAATAATCAGACACCCATTTTTCAAGCCAGCATATAATGTCACCAAAACCCAGAAGACAGCTAAATGCAGCACTCACCTTTGATGATCTTCATCAGATGACAACCCTAGGACATTATGTTATACAATACATGCATGTTTTGTTCAATCAAGTTCATATTTATATCAAAAACCAGCTTTTTACATTAGCATGTGACGTTCAGAACTAGCATACCCCCCGCAAACTTCCGGGGAATTCGCTAACATTTTACTAAATTACTCATGATAAACGTTCACAAAAAGCATAACAATTATTTTAAGAATTATAGATACAGACCTCCTCTATGCACTCGATATGTTCGATTTTAAAATAGCTTTTTGGTGAAAGCACATTTTGCAATATTCTAAGTACATAGCCCAGGCATCACGGGCTCGCTATTTAGACACCCGGCAAGTTTAGCACTCACCATAATCATATTTACTATTATAAAAATGTCATTACCTTTTGTTGTCTTCGTCAGAATACACACCCAGGACAGCTACTTCAATAACAAATGTTGGTTTGGTCCAAAATAATCCATCGTTATATCCGAATAGCGGCGTTTTGTTCGTGCGTTCCAGACACTATCCGAAATAGTAAAGAAGTGTCACGCGCTTGGCGCAATTCCTGACAATAAAATTCTAAGTATTCCATTACCGTACGTCGAAGCATGTCAACCGCTGTTTAAAATCAATTTTTACGACATTTTTCTCGTAGAAAAGCGATAATATTCCGACAGGGAATCTCCTTTTCGGCAAACAGAGGAAAAAATCCCAAAGGCGGGGGCGGTCGGGGTCACGCGCATAAGCTAGTGTCTCTTGATGGGCCACTTGAGAAAGGCGATAATGTGTTTCAGCCTGGGGCTGGAATGACGACATTCTGTTTTTTCCCGGGCTCTGAGAGCCTATGGAAGACGTGGGAAGTGTCACGTTAGAGCAGAGATCCTTAGTAAATGATAGAGATGGAAAAGAAGTTCAACAAATGGTCAGACAGGCCACTTCCTGTAAAGGAATCTCTCAGGTTTTGACCTGCCATTTGAGTTCTGTTATACTCACAGACACCATTCAAACAGTTTTAGAAAATTTAGGGTGTTTTCTATCCATATGTAATAAGTATATGCATATTCTAGTTACTGAGTAGGAGTGGTAACCAGATTAAATCGGGTATGTTTTTTATCCAGCCGTGTCAATGCTGCCCCCTAGCCCTAACAGGTTAAACAGTGGTTGACATGCTTCGAAGTACGGTAATGGAATATTTAGACATTTTTTGTCACGAAATACGTCGTGCGCGTAACCCTTCTTTACCATTCGGATAGTGTCTTGAACGCACGAACAAAACGCCGCTATTTGGATATAACTATGGATTATTTTGAACCAAACCAACATTTGTTATTGAAGTAGAAGTCCTGGGAGTGCATTCTGACGAAAACAGCAAAGGTGATAACATTTTTCTTATAGTAAATCTGACTTTGGTGAGTGCTAAACTTGCTGGGTGTCTAAATAGCTAGCCCGTGATGGCTGGGCTATCTAGTCAGAATATTGCAAAATGTGCTTTCACCGAAAAGCTATTTTAAAATCGGACATGGCGAGTGCATAGAGGAGTTCTGTATCTATAATTCTTAAAATAATTGTTATGTTTTTTGTGAACGTTTATAGTGAGTCATTTAGTAAATTCACTGGAAGTTTGCGGGGGTATGCTAGTTCTGAACGTCACATGCTAATGTAAAAAAGCTGGTTTTTGATATAAATATGAACTTGATTGAACAAAACATGCATGTATTGTATAACATAATGTCCTAGGAGTGTCATCTGATGAAGATCATCAAAGGTTAGTGCTGCATTTAGCTGTGGTTTTGTTTTTTGTGACATTATATGCTAGCTTGAAAATGGGTGTCTGATTATTTCTGGCTGGGTACTCTGCTGACATAATCTAATGTTTTTCTTTCGCTGTAAAGCCTTTTTGAAATCGGACAGTGTGGTTAGATAAAGGAGAGTCTTGTCTTTAAAATGGTGTAAAATAGTCATATGTTTGAAAAATTGAAGTTTTCGGATTTTAGAGGAGTTTGTATTTCGCGCCACGCCCATCATTGGATATTGGAGCAGGTGTTCCGCTAGCGGAACGTCTAGATGTAAGATTAAGACGGGATAAACTGCGTTCAATACCGGAGGAAAACAAAGAAAGCGCGTTCCAGGTCGTGCGCATCAAAACATTAGAGAGCATTTGGCTGGACCCTTGTTCTGGACAGCCGTACTTCTTCATTTCTCTAAAGAAAAACATCAACCAATTTCTAAAGACTGTTGACATCTAGTGGAAGCTATAGGAACTGCAAGCATATTTCTATTAAAACGGGCTTACCATAGAATACTAATATAAAACAGATTACCCTCAAAAACTAAATATTTCCTGGATGGATTGTGCTCGGGGTTACGCTTGCCAAATCAGTTCTGTTATACTCCCAGACATTATTCAAACAGCTTTAGAAACGTTAGAGTGTTTTCTACCAAAATCTACCAATTATATGCATATCCTAGCTTCTGGGCCTGAGTAGCAGGCAGTTTACTTTGGGCACACTTTTCATCCGGATGTGAAAATAGCGCCCCCAAGCCTAGAGAAGTTAACGATTTTTTTTAAAATGTCCAAAATGACCAGGGGCGCCCCCTATTGGATGGGCACGGGTGGGGGGTGCTCCCTAACCAACCGTGGACCCCTTGCACCCCCCAAAGGCATTAAAAACAATTTAAAAAATGTGCTTCTGGTAACCCGTTCCAATCACCAGGCACACAGCTGTCCATTTGCAATATGTTTCAATGGGCATTTACATCACGAATTTGACATACTGCAGGAATGCGAAATTGACTGGCCCGATAAACTCGGGATGGCCGGGCAGTGGTTCTGGTTCCTCTCCATCGCTCGTTGGTGTTGATTTCAGAATGTCAATTTGGTGATGGTCTATCACTGTTTAAACATATTGTAAATGGACAAAAGTCAGCCAGCAAGTCACCATCCATCAGTCAATTAGATATCATTCTGACACCAAACTGATACAAACTGACACCACACCCACTTTTTCCAACTCGTTTAAAAGCCAACTATCACATATTTCAGCGCCATCTGTTTAAACCATAATAAAAACATAAAACACGTAGTTACGTTCTAGCTGTGAGTCCAGTTCTGACAATATGTGTAGGCCTAGCTGAGGCAACCCCGAATCCCACGTTTCGGCTAGATAGGTCATTTGGAGCCCGAGCAGCGACCTTAATTGGTGCTGAAAATCCACATTTTTAGGGCGTTGCTACAGGGTCCTTGATTGAGCTATCAGACAGAAACGTTAGGGTCCGTCTCAATGGGTTGAGGCGGTTTCAATGCACCTAGTCTTGCGACTCTCTGACTTTTCTAAACGTCGTCATTTTCGTGATGGTCAAAATGAATTGAAGTTATTGCAAATGTACAAGGCTGTTTCTCAGTCTGAGAACCTTCTAGAGCCACATAACTCACCGTGCACTATCAACTTCAGCTCTAGAACAGGTTTCTAAAGTTTCAGAGCTCTAGGTCTGACGGTTATTTGACAGTTCGAACAAAGGTAAGTATTGCAGGCTCTGTGTCTCTAAGCCCCACACTGTGTCACTCCATCCTTGCTGCGTGTGTGAGAGAGTTTTTCTTGGAAATCTGATGGGGGAAATGACTGATTTACAGTTCATGAGGGTTGCCTAATCACACATATGAAGTTTTGGAAAGATCTGACTTTTTTAACCTTTCAAAACTGTGACCCCAATTAAAGGCACTGTTTGATGTAAACACCTTATTTTCACTGTTAAGGGTTAATGCCACATGGTCAAGGTTAGGCTTGCACAGATCAGGGGGACCTCAGGAACGTTCCTGAGGTTGAATTGTGCTTCTAACCCAACGGTTCTCCCGCTGTCACCCAAAAGCACCTGAAATTTAGGGCCAGGCTTCATTCTTTTTTTCACGGTTTCTGCGCTCAGACCGAGCGAGCTACGGTCAAGCGGGGCATCTCGTTGAACTCGGCACAACCTAGAGATTATGGTAATGCCATTGCAGGCTCTGTGTGTCTTTAACTTCTTATGGCTGGAATCCAGTTAAAGGGATCGATATGACAACAGCCAGTGAAAGTGCAGGGCGCCAAATTCAAACAACAGAAATCTCATAATTAAAATTCCTCAAACATACAGTGTCTTGCGAAAGTATTCGGCCCCCTTGAACCTTTCGACCTTTTGCCACATTTCAGGCTTCAAACATAAAGATATAAAACTGTAATTTTTTGTGAAGAATCAACAACAAGTGGGACACAATCATGAAGTGGAACGAAATTTATTGGATATTTCAAACTTTTTTAACAAATAAAAAACTGAAAAATTGGGCGTGCAAAATTATTCAGCCCCCTTAAGTTAATACTTTGTAGCGCCACCTTTTGCTGCGATTACAGCTGTAAGTCGCGTGGGGTATGTCTCTATCAGTTTTGCACATCGAGAGACTGAAATTGTTGCCCATTCCTCCTTGCAAAACAGCTCGAGCTCAGTGAGGTTGGATGGAGAGCGTTTGTGAACAGCAGTTTTCAGTTCTTTCCACAGATTCTTGATTGGATTCAGGTCTGGACTTTGACTTGGCCATTCTAACACCTGGATATGTTTATTTGTGAACCATTCCATTGTAGAATTTGCTTTATGTTTTGGATCATTGTCTTGTTGGAAGACAAATCTCCGTCCCAGTCTCAGGTCTTTTGCAGACTCCATCAGGTTTTCTTCCAGAATGGTCCTGTATTTGGCTGCATCCATCTTCCCATCAATTTTAACCATCTTCCCTGCCCCTGCTGAAGAAAAGCAGGCCCAAACCATGATGCTGCCACCACCATGTTTGACAGTGGGGATGGTGTGTTCAGGGTGATGAGCTGTGTTGCTTTTACGCCAAACATAACGTTTTGCATTGTTGCCAAAAAGTTCGATTTTGGTTTCATCTGACCAGAGCACCTTCTTCCACATGTTTGGTGTGTCTCCCAGGTGGCTAGTGGCAAACTTTAAACGACACTTTTTATGGATATCTTTAAGAAATGGCTTTCTTCTTGCCACTCTTCCATAAAGGCCAGATTTGTGCAGTATACGACTGATTGTTGTCCTATGGACAGAGTCTCCCACCTCAGCTGTAGATCTCTGCAGTTCATCCAGAGTGATCATGGGCCTCTTGGCTGCATCTCTGATCAGTCTTCTCCTTGTATGAGCTGAAAGTTTAGAGGGACGGCCGGGTCTTCGTAGATTTGCAGTGGTCTGATACTCCTTCCATTTCAATATTATCGCTTGCACAGTGCTCCTTGGGATGTTTAAAGCTTGGGAAATGTTTTTGTATCCAAATCCGGCTTTAAACTTCTCCACAACTGTATCTCGGACCTGCCTGGTGTGTTCCTTGTTCTTCATGATGCTCTCTGCGCTTTAAACGGATCTCTGAGACTATCACAGAGCAGGTGCATTTATACGGAGACTTGATTACACACAGGTGGATTCTATTTATCATCATTAGTCATTTAGGTCAACATTGGATCATTCAGAGATCCTCACTGAACTTCTGGAGAGAGTTTGCTGCACTGAAAGTAAAGGGGCTGAATAATTTTGCACGGCCAATTTTTCAGTTTTTTATTTGTTAAAAAAGTTTGAAATATCCAATACATTTCGTTCCACTTCATAATTGTGTCCCACTTGTTGTTGATTCTTCACAAACAATTACAGTTTTATATCTTTATGTTTGAAGCCTGAAATGTGGCAAAAGGTTGAAAAGTTCAAGGGGGCCGAATACTTTCGCAAGGCACTGTACAAGTATTTTACACCATTTTAAAGATAAACTTGTTGTTAATCCCACCACAGTGTCCGATTTCAAAAAGGCTTTACAGCGAAAGCACACCAAACAATTATGTTAGGTCAGCAACTAGTCACCGAAAAACACAGCCATTATACATCATTTATACATCGGAAACAGCCAAGGAGAGGAGTCACAAAAAGCAAAAATAGAGATTTTATTTTTACATTTTAGTCATTTAGCAGACGATCTTATCCAGAGCGACTTACAGTAGTGAGTGCATACATTTCATACATTTTTTTTTCCTGTACTGGTCCCCTGTGGGAATCAAACCCACAATCCTGGCGTTGCAAACACCATGCTCTACCAACTGAGCCACATGAATCACTAACCTTTGATGATCTTCATCAGATGACACTCATAGGACTTCATGTTACACAATACATGTATGTTTTGTTCGGGAAAATTTCATATTTATATCCAAAAATCTCAGTTTACATTGGCGCGTTATGTTCAGTAATATTTTGCCTCCAAAACATCCGGGGATTTTTCAGAGAGCCACATCAATTTTCAGAAATACTCATCATAAATGTTGATGAAAATACAAGTGTTATGCATGGAACTTTAGATAAACGTCTCCTTAATGCAACCGCTGTGTCAGATTTCAAAAAAGCTTTACCGAAAAAGCACACCATGCAATAATCTGAGTACGGCACTCAGACACAAAAACAAGCCATTCATATATCCGCCTTGTTGACTTCAACAGAAGTCAGAAATAGCATTATAAATATTCACTTACCTTTGATGATCTTCATCAGAATGCACTCCAAGGAATCCCAGTTCCACAATAAATGTTTGTTTTGTTCGATAAAGTCCATCCTTTATGTCCAAATACCTCCTTTTTGTTCGCGCCTTCAGTTCACAAATCCAAATTCACGATGCGCAGGCCAGACGAAAACTAAAAAAATTCTATTACAGTTCGTAGAAACATGTCAAACGATGTATAGAATCAATCTTTAGGATGTTTTTATCATAAATCTTCAGTAAGGTTTCAACCGGAGAATTCCCTTGTCTTTAGAAATGCAATGGAACTCAGCTACCTCTCGCGGGTGCGCTGCTGGCAGACCCCTCACTCAATCAGCTCTTATTCTCCCCCACTTCAGAGTAGAAGCCTCAAACAAGGTTCTAAAGACTGTTGACATCTAGTGGAAGCCTTAGGAAGTGCAATATGACCCAACAGACACTGTATATTGGATAGGCCAAGACTTGAAAAACTACAAACCTCAGATTTCCCACTTCCTGATTGGATTTTTTCTCAGGTTTTGCCTGCCATATGAGTTCTGTTATACTCTGGGCACCTTATTCATCCAAGCTACTTAATACTGCCACCCAGCCATAAGATTAAGCCCTGCACTGTGTCACTCCATCCTTGCTGTGTGTGTGTGTGTGTGTGTGTGTGTGTGTGTGTGTGTGTGTGTGTGTGTGTGTGTGTGTGTGTGTGTGTGTGTGTGTGTGTGTGTGTGTGTGTGTGTGTGTGTGTGTGTGTGTGTGTGTGTGAGCTTTTCTTTGACATCTGTTGGGAGAAATGACTGATTTACAGTTCATGAGGGTTGCTTAATCACACATATGAAGTTTTGAAAGTATCTGACCTTTTTTAACTTTTCGAAACAGCCCCTATGACCCCATTTTAAGTAACTTTCGATTGACACAGGAAGCTGAAAGAGAACACATATCCTCCTTGGGGTAGGCTCTTACAGAATATTGAGTTTTAAGTCTTTACGTTAAGAACTGACTTATTTACAGAGGGTTGAATGGTTGAGTGTTATTTCAGAAAATGACAGAAAATGATAGAAATCACGTAGAGCTCCAAGGCCCACCTTAACAGATTCGTTTTTGGGGAAAAAAACACATTTCTTTGACCATCACCAATTGTACAATGTACGATTTCTCGTAAATTACGATAGATAAATGTCTGGTTCTCTTTTTCCTGACACCGTAGGTTCATGTACTTTGACATGAGGCGGTCAAATTAGTGCTCTATTTCTGTTTTTGACCTTTAATCCCTGAAAAATGGCCTTAACTCAAAAAGCATTGAGGCCTCGACACCATCTTGTTTCTTGGCTAACAGCCCATTAGTGCAAACCTATGCTCACCAAGTTTCGTCTTCGAAGTCTTTTCCGTTTAGGAGAAATGGCCATGTCGTGATTGGTGATGTTTGTACATTTGCAATAAGATTCCATTCGCCATCTGCTGGAATTTACCGGGACAGCAGAAAAATGAACAAAATTAGAAAATTCTATAAAACAGAAACCGAATGTCCGAGAGAATTCGTTCGATGACTTCCCGGAAGATCTGGCCCCGGTGCACGGCCCGCCGCTGTCGGCGAGTTTAGTAGAAACATTCGCGGACGTCTAGTAAGGGACCGTACATTTGCAATATGGAGATTCTCATCAATCATACAGCAAATGCCAAAAAGTGCCCTTCACGTATGGCAGCCTACTAGTAAGTCTAGTTAATATTAGGGAACTTGAATGAAATACATCTACATGACACTAAATGACACTAAACCTATACTTGTTTACTTGACTTTTACTCTCTGTACATTTAGATATTTACATGTTTTACTCTGTTTGCCACCGGCGGGCTTCAGTAGGGAAGTAAAGAGGAAGTCGAATACATCACTTCCATTGTTTGGCTGTGCCCATAGCAACGTTAGGAAATGATAGGTTAATGGGAGACAGAGGACCAGTACAATATTGTTGTCGGCAGACAGGGGACCAGTAGACTATGGGGGGACTACAGTGGTAGGCTATAGATGGATGGGAGACAGGGGACCAGTATAGGGCTGTAGACTATAGGGGGACTACAGTGGTAGGCTACAGGTATTAGATGCTGTCAGTGATAGAGGATAGTAGAGGCTATGGGTATCAGACAGTGGACTACTAGAGGCTGTCAGTGATAGAGGACAATAGAGGCTGTCAGTGATAGAGGACAGTAGAGGCTATGGGCATCAGACAGTGGACTAGTAGAGGCTGTCAGTGATAGAGGTTAGTAGAGGCTATGGGTATCAGGCAGTGGACTAGTAGAGGCTGTCAGTGATAGAGGATAGTAGAGGCTATGGGCATCAGACAGTGGACTAGTAGAGGCTGTCAGTGATAGAGGACAGTAGAGGCTATGGGTATCAGACAGTGGACTAGTAGAGGCTGTCAGTGATAGAGGATAGTAGAGGCTATGGGTATCAGACAGTGGACTAGTAGAGGCTGTCAGTGATAGAGGTTAGTAGAGACTATGTGTATCAGGCAGTGGACTAGTAGAGGCTTTCAGTGATAGAGGACAGTAGAGGCTATGGGCATCAGACAGTGGACTAGTAGAGGCTGTCAGTGATAGAGGATAGTAGAGGCTATGGGTATCAGACAGTGGACTAGTAGAGGCTGTCAGTGATAGAGGTTAGTAGAGACTATGTGTATCAGGCAGTGGACTAGTAGAGGCTTTCAGTGATAGAGGACAGTAGAGGCTATGGGCATCAGACAGTGGACTAGTAGAGGCTGTCAGTGATAGAGGATAGTAGAGGCTATGGGTATCAGACAGTGGACTAGTAGAGGCTGTCAGTGATAGAGGTTAGTAGAGTCTGTCAGTGATAGAGGACAGTAGAGGCTATGGGTATCAGACAGTGGACTAGTAGAGGCTGTCAGTGATAGAGGTTAGTAGAGGCTATGTGTATCAGCCAGTCAGACACGACCAGGATTGGTCTTAACCTGTTGGGTCTAGGGGGCAGCATTTGCACGTCTGGATAAAAAAAATGTACCCGATTTAATCTGGTTACTAATCCTACCCAGTAACTAGAATATGCATATACTTATTATATATGGATAGAAAACACTCTAAAGTTTCCAAAACTGTTTGAATGGTGTCTGTGAGTATAACAGAACTCATTTGGCAGGCAAAACCCTGAGACATTTTCTGACAGGAAGTGGATACCTGATGTGTTGTATTGACTTTAAACCTCTCCCATTGAAAAACACAGGGGTTTAGGAATATTTTGGCACTTCCTATTGCTTCCACTAGATGTCACCAGCCTTTACAAAGTGTTTTGAGTCTTCTGGAGGGAGATCTGACCGAACAAGAGCCATGGAACGGTGATGTCCCATTAGACACCTGGCGCGCTACTTCATGTTGGGTACCCTCGTTCCAATACGTTATAAAAGGCTATGCATTCGTCCACCTTGAATATTATTCATGTTCTGGTTAAAAAAGGCCCTAATGATTTATGCTATACAACGTTTGACATGTTTGAACGAACGGAAATATATTTTTTCCCCTCGTTCATGACGAGAAGTCCGGCTGGCTTACATCATGTGCTAACGAGACGGAGATTTTTGGACATAAATGATGAGCTTTTTTGAACAAAACTACATTCGTTATGGACCTGTGATACCTGGAAGTGACATCTGATGAAGAGAATCAAAGGTAATGGATTATTTACATAGTATTTTCGATTTTAGATCTCCCCAACATGACGTCTAGTCTGTATCGCAACGCGTATTTTTCTGGGCACAGTGCTCAGATTATTGCAAAGTGTGATTTCCCAGTAAGGTTATTTTTAAATCTGGCAAGTTGATTGCGTTCAAAAGATGTAAATCTATAATTCTTTAAATGACAATATAATATTTTACCAATGTTTTCTAATTTTAATTATTTAATTTGTGACGCTGACTTGACTGCCGGTTATTGGAGGGAAACGATTTCCTCAACATCAATGCCATAGTAAAACGCTGTTTTTGTATATAAATATGAACTTGATAGAACTAAAAATGCATGCATTGTCTAACATAATGTCCTAGGAGTGTCATCTGATGGAGATTGTAAAAGGTTAGTGTATCATTTTAGCTGGTTTTATGGTTTTGGTGACCCTGTCTTTGACTTGACAAAACATTACACACAACTCTTGTAAATGTACTGTCCTAACATACTCTAAATTTATGCTTTCGCCGTAAAACCTTTTTGAAATCGTAAAACGTGGTTAGATTAAGGAGATGTTTATCTTTCAAATGGTGTAACATAGTTGTATTTTTGAAAAATTTGAATTTTGACATTTATTTGGATTCAAATTTGCCGCTCTTGAAATGCACCTGCTGTTGATGGAGTGCACCACAGGTGGCACGCTAGCGTCCCACCTAGCCCCAAGAGGTTAATAAAGCAGTCAGCAGTGCGAAGGCCTGATTGGCTCCATGTTGTCCAGGGAGGGTAGTGGTGGGGGTATAACTTAACGCCCCAGGGCTTCACACTGGGGTAATATGTCCCAGTGGTGCAGAGTGCCTCAGGACATCTCTGTGGTCACTTTAGGATGGGATGGGACAGCCCCACTTTGATACATGATATAGATACATTACAGAGAAGAGAGAGAGAGGGGGACGAGAGAGAGAGGGGAGGGAGAGAGAGAGAGAGAGAGAGGGAAGAGAGAGAAATTGAGAGAGAGAGAGAGAAATTGAGAGAGAGGGAGGGAGGCGAGAGAGAGAGAGAGAGGGAGAAAGAGAGAGAGAGTGTTAGTGGGAGAGAGAGAGAGAGAGAGAGAGAGAGAGAGAGAGAGAGAGAGAGAGAGGGAGAGAGAGAGAGAGAGAGTGATAGTGATAGTGAGAGAGAGAGAGGGGGAGAGAAAGAGAGTGAGAGCGAGAGACAGAGAGAATGTTTACTGTTCATTTTTATAGTTTATTTCACTTTTGTATATTATCTAACTCACTTGCTTTGGCAATGTAAACATATATTTCCCTTGCCAATAAAGCCCCTTGAATTGAATTGAATTGAGAAAGAGAGAGAGAGAGATAGAGAGAGAGAGAGAGAGAGAGAGAGAGAGAGAGAGATTATTGTAGGATAATATAAACATGTAATATAAATATTTAGTAATTATTTGTATTCGTTGACTATATTTTCAGAGTATCATGTCAACACTGTTTACAGGACTGAAAATGGTACCTGTACGTAATAAAACAGAGCTTAACATTACTTGTAAACATTTTAATTGTTTTGGCAGTATTGCTTTTTACCATTGATTCTCTTTTCATTTTCATGTCTACAATAATGTTATGTTTTCACACCTAGAATTATTCATAGCTGTGGCCTCATTGAGTACATATCAGCATATCAATATCCTCTATCAGTATTCTGTGTCTTTCTAGAAGGACGACAGTTGTTTTTAGCCAGCAGTATGCTAATCCAGCAGCATGCTGTAGAGATGCAGGAAACATAACAAGCTAGTTGAAAACGGATCTAGTCACATCAAAACCTGACTTTTAACAAGGCAGCACCAGTGCATGGCATTATCATATCACCTTGTTTGAGGTGACGGGGGAACGAGCAACGGTTGTCCCAACTCCAATATGCCCCCAAGCCACAAAGGCCGAGCACACGGGGACGCATCTCCTCAACAACAAAAAAAGCAGCTCTGCGTTTTTACATATATTCTGCTTACTGGGGCTGAGAGAATGAGGACAAAGGAGTCCAGTGATCTCTAGCGATTCTACAGAGTCACTTCGTTTGTCATTAGTAGGAACACCTTGTTCCATTAACCATGAGGGAACATGGGAATATGGCTTAATGGTTCCTACCTCTCCTTTCAGTCCCTACCCCTCCTTCTTTAGTGGCGTCACCTGACAGGACCCTCCCTTGTTCCTGTTTGATTGAACTATTCTCTGTTGATAGGGATTAACATAGAGTACCAGAGGGAGGGACAGAAGAGAGAGAGAGAGAAATAAAAGGACGGAGAGAAGATGAAAAGAGGATAAAAGCAGTGAAGGTAATTACCAGGTACAGCTGTTGAGGGACACCTGGGGTTCCCACAGGGCTCCCAGAGGGCCCCAGTGTAACTGGGTATAATTAGCCTAAAACATGTCAAGGTCTCCTACGACGTGTTTTAAGGACACAGAGATTCCAGTTGGTTAAATACTGTAGGTGTCTAACAACACATCTGCAGTTGTGTCCTGACCAACATGTAACCAAACATCTCCGTAGTGCTTACAGAAGCTCTACACAGATCTGGGGGTTTCCTGTACCTGTTCTCACCTCTTTTTATTAACACTTCTCACTCTTTATGTTTTCATCCATACTTTTTGATGGAGTTAGCCTAATCAGGTCAGACCCTAAAAACAACATCAAATAGCAGAGAGAGAGAGAGAGAGAGAGAGAGAGAGAGAGAGAGAGAGAGAGAGAGAGAGAGAGAGAGAGAGAGAGAGAGAGAGAGAGAGAGAGAGAGAGAGAGAGAGAGAGAGAGAGAGAGAGAGGAGAGAGAGATGAGCAGTGGACTCAGTTGGTCCTGTAATAGGTTTTGAAGTGGAGCAGAGTAGCCAAAGGCGGGAAGAAAATATCTGCTTCCTTCATTCCTTTAATTTTAATGATACTCTTCCTGTCCTAAAGTAAAGTCTTCCATGGCAGCAGACAAAGCCAGGATTTTTCCAACTCCTTTGAAATAAGATGTAAGTATATATTTAGTTCTGCTGTTGGATTGCTTGTAGGCACAACCAGACATGGAGATTGGCTAATTAACAATAGCAATCTCTCAGTAATGACAGAACACCTTCAGTATTTCAGAAGAGAGACATGTTGAGCTAATGGGGGGGGGGGGGGGGGGGGAGGAGAGACATGTTGAGCTAATGGGGGGGGGGGGGGCTGTGGGGGGGGAAGAGAGACATGTTGAGCTAATGGGGGGGAAGAGAGACATGTTGATCTAATGGGGGGGAAGAGAGACATGTTGAGCTAATGGGGGGGGGGGAGAGAGACATGTTTAGTGGGGGGCTGTGGGGGGGAAGAGAGACATGTTGAGCTAATGGGGGGGAAGAGAGACATGTTGAGCTAATGGGGGGAAGAGAGACATGTTGAGCTAATGGGGGGGGAGAGAGACATGTTGAGCTAATGGGGGGGCTGTGGGGGGGAAGAGAGACATGTTGAGCTAATGGGGGGGGAGAGACATGTTGAGCTAATGGGGGGGGAGAGAGACATGTTGAGCTAATGGGGGGGAAGAGAGACATGTTGAGCTAATGGGGGGGAAGAGAGACATGTTGAGCTAATGGGGGGGGAGAGAGACATGTTGAGCTAATGGGGGGGAGGGGGGGAGGAGAGAGACATGTTGAGCTAATGGGGGGGAGAGAGACATGTTGAGCTAATGGGGGGGCTGTGGGGGGGAAGAGAGACATGTTGAGCTAATGGGGGGAGAGAGACATGTTGAGCTAATGGGGGGGGAAGAGAGACATGTTGAGCTAATGGGGGGGAAGAGAGACATGTTGAGCTAATGGGGGGGAGAGAGACATGTTGAGCTAATGGGGGGGAGGGGGGGAGGAGAGAGACATGTTGAGCTAATGGGGGGGGGCTGTGGGGGGGAAGAGAGACATGTTGAGCTAATGGGGGGAGAGACATGTTGAGCTAATGGGGGGGAAGAGAGACATGTTGAGCTAATGGGGGGAGGAAGAGAGACATGTTGAGCTAATGGGGGGAAGAGAGACATGTTGAGCTAATGGGGGGGAAGAGAGACATGTTGAGCTAATGGGGGGGAAGAGAGACATGTTGAGCTAATGGGGGGGGGAGAGACATGTTGAGCTAATGGGGGGGAGAGAGACATGTTGCGCTAATGGGGGGGGAAGAGAGACATGTTGAGCTAATGGGGGGGAAGAGAGACATGTTGAGCAAATGGGGGGGAGAGAGACATGTTGAGCTAATGGGGGGGGGAGAGAGACATGTTGAGCTAATGGGGGGGAAGAGAGACATGTTGAGCTAATGGGGGAGAGAGAGACATGTTGAGCTAATGGGGGGGAAGAGAGACATGCTGAGCTAATGGGGGGGGAAGAGAGACATGTTGAGCTAATGGGGGGGAAGAGAGACATGTTGAGCTAATGGGGGGGAGAGAGACATGTTGAGCTAATGGGGGGGAAGAGAGACATGTTGAGCTAATGGGGGGGAAGAGAGACATGTTGAGCTAATGGGGGGGAAGAGAGACATGTTGAGCTAATGGGGGGGGGGGGGGGAGAAGATTTTCCACATGAAAAATTGGACTTGAATTTTAATTTCGGAATTACATTCCTACATACCTCAAAGTTTGCTGACTTTTTTCCCCACTTGTCAAACTTGTGTCTTAAGCATCATCATCAGACTGTGTAGGGAGACGATGGTTTAATGCCGTCAAGTCATGAAGGTTGACTCCCCCCCCTCCCCTCCCCCCCTCAGAGTGTCAATAAGTTGGTATGAAAGAAACAATACAGTGGGGCAAAAAAGTATTTAGTCAGCCACCAATTGTGCAAGTTCTCCCACTTAAAAAGATGAGAGAGGCCTGTAATTTTCATCATAGGTACACGTCAACTATGACAGACAAAATGAGAAAAAAATAACAGAAAATCACATTGTAGGATTTTTTATAAATTTATTTGCAAATTATGGTGGAAAATAAGTATTTGGTCACCTACAAACAAGTAATATTTCTGGCTCTCACAGACCTGTAACCTCTTCTTTAAGAGGCTCCTCTGTCCTCCACTCGTTAACTGTATTAATGGCACCTGTTTGAACTTGTTATCAGTATAAAAGACACCTGTCCACAACCTCAAACAGTCACACTCCAAACTCCACTATGGCCAAGACCAAAGAGCTGTCAAAGGACACCAGAAACAAAATTGTAGACCTGCACCAGGCTGGGAAGACTGAATCTGCAATAGGTAAGCAGCTTGGTTTGAAGAAATCAACTGTGGGAGCAATTATTAGGAAATGGAAGACATACAAGACCACTGATAATCTCCCTCGATCTGGGGCTCCACGCAAGATCTCACCCGTGGGGTCAAAATGATCACAAGAACGGTGAGCAAAAATCCCAGAACCACACGGGGGGACCTAGTGAATGACCTGCAGAGAGCTGGGACCAAAGTAACAAAGCCTACCATCAGTAACACACTATGCCACCAGGGACTCATCCTGCAGTGCCAGACGTGTCCCCCTGCTTAACCTCTATGGGCTAGGTGGGACGCTAGCGTGCCACCCGTGGTGCACTCCATCAACAGCAGGTGCATTTCAAGAGCGACAAATTTGAATCCAAATAAATGTCAAAATTCCAATTTTTCAAAAATACAACTATTTTACACCATTTGAAAGATAAACATCTCCTTAATCTAACCACGTTTTACGATTTCAAAAAGGTTTTACGGCGAAAGCATACATTTAGAGTATGTTAGGACAGTACATTTACAAGAGTTGTGTGTAATGTTTTGTCAAGTCAAAGACAGGGTCACCAAAACCATAAAACCAGCTAAAATGATGCACTAACCTTTTACAATCTCCATCAGATGACACTCCTAGGACATTATGTTAGACAATGCATGCATTTTTAGTTCTATCAAGTTCATATTTATATCCAAAAACAGCGTTTTACTATGGCATTGATGTTGAGGAAATCGTTTCCCTCCAATAACCGGCAGTCAAGTCAGCGTCACAAATTAAATAATTAAAATTAGAAAACATTGGTAAAATATTATATTGTCATTTAAAGAATTATAGATTTACATCTCTTGAACGCAATCAACTTGCCAGATTTAAAAATAACCTTACTGGGAAATCACACTTTGCAATAATCTGAGCACTGCGCCCAGAAAAATACGCGTTGCGATACAGACTAGACGTCATGTTGGGGAGATCTAAAATCGAAAATACTATGTAAATAATCCATTACCTTTGATTCTCTTCATCAGATGTCACTTC
Organism: Salmo salar; assembly: GCF_965601325.2. Classification (NCBI taxonomy): domain Eukaryota; kingdom Metazoa; phylum Chordata; class Actinopteri; order Salmoniformes; family Salmonidae; genus Salmo; species Salmo salar. Next base: position 56,683,662 of record NC_138301.1, read on the forward strand.
CAGGTATCACAGGTCCATAACGAATGTAGTTTTGTTCAAAAAAGCTCATCATTTATGTCCAAAAATCTCCGTCTTGTTCGCACATGATCTAAGCCAGCCGGACTTCTCGTCATGAACGAGGGGAAAAAATATATTTCCGTTCGTTCAAACATGTCAAACGTTGTATAGCATAAATCATTAGGGCCTTTTTTAACCAGAACATGAATAATATTCAAGGTGGACGAATGCATACTCTTTTATAACGTATTGGAACGAGGGTACCCAACATGAACTCGCGCGCCAGGTGTCTAATGGGACATCATCGTTCCATGGCTCTTGTTCGGTCAGATCTCCCTCCAGAAGACTCAAAACACTTTGTAAAGGCTGGTGACATCTAGTGGAAGCAATAGGAAGTGCCAAAATATTCCTAAACCCCTGTGTTTTTCAATGGGATAGGTTTAAAGTCAATACAACACATCAGGTATCCACTTCCTGTCAGAAAATGTCTCAGGGTTTTGCCTGCCAAATGAGTTCTGTTATACTCACAGACACCATTCAAACAGTTTTAGAAACTTTAGAGTGTTTTCTATCCATATATAATAAGTATATGCATATTCTAGTTACTGGGTAGGATTAGTAACCAGATTAAATCGGGTACATTTTTTTTATCCAGACGTGCAAATGCTGCCCCCTAGCCCTAACAGGTTAAGCCAGTACATGTCCAGGCCCATCTGAAGTTTGCTAGAGAGCATTTGGATGATCCAGAAGAGGATTGGGAGAATGTCATATGGTCAGATGAAACCAAAATATTACTTTTTGGTAAAATCTCAACTCGTCGTGTTTGGAGGACAAAGAATGCTGAGTTGCATCCAAAGAACACCATACCTACTGTGAAGCATGGGGGTGGAAACATCATGCTTTGGGGCTGTTTTTCTGCAAAAGGACCAGGACGACTGATCCGTGTAAAGGAAAGAATGAATGGGGCCATGTATTGTGAGATTTTGAGTGAAAACCCCCTTCCATCAGCAAGGGCATTGAAGATGAAATGTGGCTGGGTCTTTCAGCATGACAATGATCCCAAACACACCGCCCGGGCAATGAAGGAGTGGCTTCGTAAGAAGCATTTCAAGGTCCTGGAGTGGCCTAGCCAGTCTCCAGATCTCAACCCCATAGAAAATCTTTGGAGGGAGTTGAAAGTCCGTGTTGCCCAGCGACAGCCCCAAAACATCACTGCTCTAGAGGAGATCTGCATGGAGGAATGGGCCAAAATACCAGCAACAGTGTGTGAAAACCTTGTGAAGACTTACAGAAAACGTTTGACCTGTGTCATTGCCAACAAAGGGTATATAACAAAGTATTGAGATAAACTTTTGTTATTGACCAAATACTTATTTTCCACCATAATTTGCAAATAAATTCATTAAAAATCCTACAATGTGATTTTCTGAATTTTTTTTCCTCATTTTGTCTGTCATTGTTGACGTGTACCTATGATGAAAATTACAGGCCTCTCTCATCTTTTTAAGTGGGAGAACTTGCACAATTGGTGGCTGACTAAATACTTTTTTTCCCCACTGTATGTGCCTCATAAATGTAACATCTACGAGTACAGATATAGCCCACCAATCATGTACAGATATAGCCCAGCAATCACAGCGCCTCACTATTATTTAAACCTGTATTCAAATCGTTCTCAAATATGTTCACGAAAAAGATCCCACAAAGGGTACATCTTGTTTAGCTGTTTGCCTCTCTTGGTTTGTCATCGTATGTTAAATGCACAGAAAAGAAGAACACTTTACAAAAGGTTTGTCATTGTGTGATGGCATTGGGTGACATCTCAGGGACAGGAAGTCGCTTGAACGTTCACCGGATTCTTCGCACCCCTCTCTCTCTCTCTCTCTCTCTCTCTCTCCATCCGCCGCGAAGGGCGGCAGCATCGGGATACACCACGGTAAAGCGGAAAGATGAAATATTTATGCTAATTGTTAGCGAAACTCCCCCCCCCCCCCCAAAAGAAGAAAGAATAGGAGGCAAATGAAGAGGCCCTGTCAAAGTGATGCTGTGACGGTTACCATTATGACAAGCTGAGAGAGGATTGAGGAGCTCATATCAAAGAGCTTCTCCCCTCTCTGAGCCTCTCCTGTCTGTCCCTGACAGGGCCCTACGGAGGTGGGAGCCCCTTTAAAAAGATTTATAATGAAGGCTTGGCATCAGGAGGGTGTCAGAGAGGATTAGGAGACATGTCCGTCACCTTCCTGATACCGCTCCTCGCCCCCTCAGGCTCTACTCTGTTACTGCACCCGACTTGATGGGTTTTTCTGCTCTCTCTCTCTCTTGGTATCTATCTATCTATCTGTCTGTCTGTCTGTCTGTCTGTCTGTCTGTCTGTCTGTCTGTCTGTCTGTCTGTCTGTCTGTCTGTCTGTCTGTCTGTCTGTCTGTCTGTCTGTCTGTGTTCTCTCTCTCTCTCTCTCTGTCTCTCTATGTCTCTGCCCTCTCTCTGTCTCTCTCTGTCTCTCTATGTCTCTGCCCTCTCTCTGTCTCTCTCTGTCTCTCTATGTCTCTGCCCTCTCTCTGTCTCTCTCTGTCTCTCTAGGTCTCTATGTCTCTGCCCTCTCTCTGTCTCTCTCTGTCTCTCTAGGTCTCTATGTCGCTACTCTCTCTTTGCTCTCTCTGTCTCTCTATGTCTCTGCCCTCTCTCTCTCTCTCTCTGTCTCTCTAGGTCTCTATGTCTCTGTCTCTCTCTGTCTCTCTAGGTCTCAATGTCGCTACTCTCTCTTTGCCCTCTCTCAGTCTCTCTAGGTCTCTATGTCTCTGCCCTCTCTCTATCTCTCTCTGTCTCTCTAGGTCTCTATGTCGCTACTCTCTCTTTGCCCTCTCTCTGTCTCTCTAGGTCTCTATGTCTCTGTCTCTCTCTCTGTCTCTCTAGGTCTCTATGTCTCTGTCTCTCTCTCTGTCTCTCTCTGTCTCTCTAGGTCTCTATGTCTCTGTCTCTCTCTGTCTCTCTAGGTCTCTATGTCGCTACTCTCTCTTTGCCCTCTCTCTGTCTCTCTAGGTCTCTATGTCTCTGCCCTCTCTCTGTCTCTCTCTGTCTCTCTAGGTCTCTATGTCGCTACTCTCTCTCTGTCTCTCTAGGTCTCTGTCTTTCAATCTCTGTCTCACTCTGTAATTGTAGCTCTCTCTCTCTGCTCTCTCTCTCTCCTCTCTGTCTCTAGGTCTCTATGTCGCTACTCATTCTCTGTCTCTCTAGGTCTATCTCTCTCCTCCTCCCTCTATCTCTCTCTCTCTGTCTCTCTGTCACTGCTCTCTCTCTGTCTCTCTAGGTCTCTCTCTGTCTCTCTAGGTTTCTGTCTCTCAATCTCTCTGCTCTCTCTCTCTCTCTCTCTCTCTCTCTCTCTCTCTCTCTCTCTCTCTCTCTCTCTCTCTCTCCTTCTCTCTGTCTCTAGGTGTCTATGTTGCTACTCTCTCTGTCTCTCTAGGTCTCTCTAGGTCTCTGTCTCTCTAGGTCTCTCTAGGTCTCTGTCTCTCTCTGTCTCTCTCTGTCTCTCTAGGTCTCTCTAGGTCTCTGTCTCTCTAGGTCTCTCTAGGTCTCTGTCTCTCTCTGTCTCTCTAGGTCTCTCTAGGTCTCTCTAGGTCTCTGTCTCTCTCTGTCTCTCTAGGTCTCTGTCTCTCTAGGTCTCTCTAGGTCTCTGTCGTCTCTAGGTCTCTCTAGGTCTCTGTCTCTCTAGGTCTCTCTAGGTCTCTGTCTCTCTCTGTCTCTCTCTGTCTCTCTAGGTCTCTCTAGGTCTCTCTAGGTCTCTGTCTCTCTAGGTCTCTGTCTCTCTAGGTCTCTCTAGGTCTCTGTCTCTCTCTGTCTCTCTAGGTCTCTCTAGGTCTCTGTCTCTCTAGGTCTCTCTAGGTCTCTCTAGGTCTCTGTCTCTCTAGGTCTCTCTAGGTCTCTGTCTCTCTAGGTCTCTCTAGGTCTCTGTCTCTCTAGGTCTCTCTAGGTCTCTGTCTCTCTAGGTCTCTCTAGGTCTCTGTCTCTCTAGGTCTCTCTAGGTCTCTGTCTCTCTAGGTCTCTCTAGGTCTCTGTCTCTCTAGGTCTCTCTAGGTCTCTGTCTCTCTAGGTCTCTCTAGGTCTCTGTCTCTCTCTGTCTCTCTCTGTCTCTCTAGGTCTCTCTAGGTCTCTCTAGGTCTCTGTCTCTCTAGGTCTCTGTCTCTCTAGGTCTCTCTAGGTCTCTGTCTCTCTCTGTCTCTCTAGGTCTCTCTAGGTCTCTGTCTCTCTAGGTCTCTCTAGGTCTCTCTAGGTCTCTGTCTCTCTAGGTCTCTCTAGGTCTCTGTCTCTCTAGGTCTCTCTAGGTCTCTGTCTCTCTAGGTCTCTCTAGGTCTCTGTCTCTCTAGGTCTCTCTAGGTCTCTGTCTCTCTAGGTCTCTCTAGGTCTCTGTCTCTCTAGGTCTCTCTAGGTCTCTGTCTCTCTAGGTCTCTCTAGGTCTCTGTCTCTCTAGGTCTCTCTAGGTCTCTGTCTCTCTAGGTCTCTCTAGGTCTCTGTCTCTCTCTGTCTCTCTAGGTCTCTGTCTCTCTCTGTCTCTCTCTGTCTCTCTAGGTCTCTGTCTCTCTAGGTCTCTCTAGGTCTCTCTAGGTCTCTGTCTCTCTAGGTCTCTCTAGGTCTCTGTCTCTCTCTGTCTCTCTCTGTCTCTTTAGGTCTCTGTCTCTCTAGGTCTCTCTAGGTCTCTGTCTCTCTAGGTCTCTCTAGGTCTCTGTCTCTCTAGGTCTCTCTAGGTCTCTGTCTCTCTAGGTCTCTCTAGGTCTCTGTCTCTCTAGGTCTCTCTAGGTCTCTGTCTCTCTAGGTCTCTCTCTCCTTCTCTCTGTCTCTAGGTCTCTATGTTGCTACTCTCTCTCTCTGTCTCTCTAGGTCTCTCTAGGTCTCTCTCTCTCTCTCGCTCTGAATTGTCAATCTCATGCTCTCTCAGTACTCTCCTTTTTCACTCGTCTCTCTCAGCCATGCAGCCGTGTCTAACTGACTTGAAAGCAGAGATGTAGCATACCCCTGATGAAGTTTGCATATTCCCCAGAACAAGATAACACACATCACAGAACAGAAGAAAAGGAATATAATAATTATTAACCAACGAGGAGAACACAGTGGGCGGGAATAAATAAAAAATGTACAATAGCAGAGTGTTTTGGATTTGATTTGCATGGCTTTGTAAGGCGAGACAGAAGTGAAGAAAAAGAGAGGAAGAACAAGTGTGTTCTGAGATTGTATACCGACTTTGTTTTTCGTTGCGATTTTCATGACACACACACACACACACACACACACACACACACACACACACACACACACACACACCAGTGTTATCGTGTGAAAGCCCTGTTTTCGTACGTGTAATGATGATCCCACATCAACAAGCATTGGACTTTCAACAGTCTCTTTTTGAGAGGAAATAATATTTGTTATCCGTCTGTGGTGCAAGTCTATAATTGTAGCTGAAAACACTGAAAACTCAGAGAATATTTCATGAGTCCCAAATGGCAATCTATTCACATTATAGAGCCCCATTGGGCTCTGGTCCAAAGTAGTGCACTATAAAGGGAATAGGGTGCCATTTGGGACACATCTCTGTTGTAGCCAGCGGTAGAGCTGCTGTAACGGGTCTTCCTCCCGGAGCGTAGCTTTGATCAGTGTACCCTCTGGAAACACTCCTTCAGGGTAAGCTGTGTGCTTGATCTCTGTCTTAATTAGCAGTCCCGTGTTTTAATTGTTGCCTTTTTTAGAGAAAGATCTAGATAGAGCCCCTGGAAATGTTGGGCTGATTGTATAAAACTTGCGGTTGGAACGGCTCAAAGCCGTGCCATTGGTTTAACACGAGGCTAATCGTTTTGTGCTTGATGTTCTGTTGAAGACTCTTCATTTCACCGTTTCTCATAAAGACTATCCAAATCGTTTGCCGTCCCTGATTGGCTGGTCAGATGTGTTTGTGTTCTCTTGCCAACTCAGGTCAAACATTGATGATACAGGCAGGCGTTAATAGGCAAGACAGCACAAACCCATCTGGGATAAGGCTGTTATCGTAGAGTATGCTGCTGCTGCTGCTGTGGTCCTGGAGGCTTCGTTCAGAGGATCTTGTCTTGTCAGACTCTTTACTCTGGTACAACTAACCAACATGAGCCAGAAGTAAAGCAGTGAACTGGTTAACAAAATAATTGCATTGCAGCTTTCTCTACAGTTCCAGGGCCAAGATGATGGTGTTTCGCCGTCGGTGACACACACTCTCTCCAAATGAGCTTTGTGTTTTCAGAGAGTCGGTGCAGGAGAAGCAAAAAGAGGAAAGATCATTTCCCCACTAGCCACACATGAAACAGAAAGACCCAGAGAGCCAAATATCCAATATCTTTCCTTCATGAAACAGAAAGACCCAGGGAACCAAATATCCAATATCTCTCCTTCATGAAACAGAAAGACCCAGGGAACCAAATATCCAATATTTTTCCTTCATAAAACAGAAAGACCCAGAGAGCCAAATATCCAATATCTCTCCTTCATGAAACAGAAAGACCCAGAGAACCAAATATCCAATACCTCTCCTTCATGAAACAGAAAGACCCAGGGAACCAAATATCCAATATCTCTCCTTCATGAAACAGAAAGACCCAGAGAACCAAATATCCAATACCTCTCCTTCATGAAACAGAAAGACCCAGGGAACCAAATATCCAATACCTCTCCTTCATGAAACAGAAAGACCCAGGGAACCAAATATCCAATATCTCTCCTTCATGAAACAGAAAGACCCAGAGAACCAAATATCCAATATCTCTCCTTCATGAAACAGAAAGACCCAGGGAACCAAATATCCAATACCTCTCCTTCTCTACTTGTTCGAGGAGCTAGGAGCTGAAGGCCATCCTCACCATCTTCCCTAGTTCTATTCTCTATTACCATATCCAGACCTCCTGAGGGGTGGTGGACATGACAGACCCAGGATCCTGCCCAGGATGAGGCTAGCTGGGGGGCCCAGGGGGGCAGCAGGGGGTATGGGGGTGAGTAGAGAGGGATAGAGAGACAACCACCCACTATCGCACTCACTCAAACCCCAGCCTATAGCCTCTTCCAGGTTCAGCTAGGAGAGGCAGCGCAGCTCTGCATAACATAACCCAGCAACAATGGAAACAAATAGCTGAAACTACAGACACTACAGGCTTCTCTCCCTCAGTCCATTCTCTCTTTCTCTTCTCCCCCCTCAGTCCATTCTCTCTTTCTCTTCTCCCCCCCTCGGTCCATTCTCTCTTTCTCTTCTCCCCCCTCAGTCCATTCTCTCTTTCTCTTCTCCCCTCCTCAGTCCATTCTCTCTTTCTCTTCTCCCCCCTCAGTCCATTCTCTCTTTCTCTTCTCCCCCCTCAGTCCATTCTCTCTTTCTCTTCTCCCCCCTCAGTCCATTCTCTCTTTCTCTTCTCCTCCCCTCCTCCCCTCAGTCCATTCTCTCTTTCTCTTCTCCCCCCTCTGTCCATTCTCTCTTTCTCTTCTCCCCCCCTCAGTCCATTCTCTCTTTCTCTTCTCCCCCCTCAGTCCATTCTCTCTTTCTCTTCTCCCCTCCTCAGTCCATTCTCTCTTTCTCTTCTCCCCTCTCAGTCCATTCTCTCTTTCTCTTCTCCCCCCCTCAGTCCATTCTCTCTTTCTCTTCTCCCCCCTCAGTCCATTCTCTCTTTCTCTTCTCCCCCCCTCAGTCCATTCTCTCTTTCTCTTCTCCCCCCTCAGTCCATTCTCTCTTTCTCTTCTCCCCCCTCAGTCCATTCTCTCTTTCTCTTCTCCTCCCCTCAGTCCATTCTCTCTTTCTCTTCTCCCCCCTCAGTCCATTCTCTCTTTCTCTTCTCCCCTCCTCAGTCCATTCTCTCTTTCTCTTCTCCCCTCCTCAGTCCATTCTCTCTTTCTCTTCTCCCCCCTTCCTTCCTTCCTTCCCTCGTTCTCTCCCTCTCTTCAAAGGGCTGGACCCTCCTCAGTGCCCCTGGGTTAATTAACATGAACCAACAGCCAACTGATCAGAGAGAATATCAAATCTGTAAAAGGTGAAAATGTCAGCAACAGAACTGTTTTATTCTTTTCTCCGTAATGAAACACAGCAGCTCTGTTGGAAGTGAAGGCTCAGTTTATTACAGGCAATAGGCCTGTAGCATTGCTTCACTTTAAGGGCATATATATGTTGAACAATGAATGTGCATAATGTCTCGTAATATCCTTACATTACCCTTTACAGACCTACACTGTTACAACTGGGACACGAAGCCTGATTTCTGGACCTCTATATTCCTACACTGTTACAACTGGGACACGAGGCCTGATTTCTGGACCTCTACAGTCCTACACTGTTACAACTGGGACACGAGGCCTGATTTCTGGACCTCTACAGTCCTACACTGTTACAACTGGGACACGAGGCCTGATTTCTGGACCTCTACAGTCCTACACTGTTACAACTGGGACACGAGTCCTGATTTCTGGACCTCTACAGTCCTACACTGTTACAACTGGGACACGAGCCCTGATTTCTGGACCTCTACAGTCCTACACTGTTACAACTGGGACACGAGGCCTGATTTCTGGACCTCTACAGTCCTACACTGTTACAACTGGGACACGAGGCCTGATTTCTGGACCTCTACAGTCCTACACTGTTACAACTGGGACACGAGGCCTGATTTCTGGACCTCTACAGTCCTACACTGTTACAACTGGGACACGAGGCCTGATTTCTGGACCTCTACAGTCCTACACTGTTACAACTGGGACACGAGGCCTGATTTCTGGACCTCTACAGTCCTACACTGTTACAACTGGGACACGAGGCCTGATTTCTGGACCTCTACAGTCCTACACTGTTACAACTGGGACACGAGGCCTGATTGCTGGACCTCTATAGTCCTACACTGTTACAACTGGGACACGAGGCCTGATTTCTGGACCTCTACAGTCCTACACTGTTACAACTGGGACACGAGGGTTGATTTCTGGACCTCTATAGTCCTTCACTGTTACAACTGGGACACGAGGCCTGATTTCTGGACCTCTACAGTCCTACACTGTTACAACTGGGACACAAGGCTTGATTTCTGGACTTTGTCGTGTGTTATGTTAAAGATCAGCTGCTTGAACGAAGACCGACTCAAACAGCGGCTGTGACAACTACCAGTCTTTCATCTCCTCTTGTTTTATTCCCATGAGATGAAGGGCGATGAGTGATGACATGATTATTCTGTGTGATTTGACGAAGGGAGAGAGCGTTGGACTAATTAGATTGTTGAGCAGTGGCTTGCAGGTGACATTTGGTTCATGCTCGAGGGTCTGTCTGGTGATTTCTCCCTGGCGCATGAAGGTTAGGGTGTGTGTGTGTGGAGTGTGTGTGTGTGGAGTGTGTGTGTGATCACCCTCAGTGTGTGTGCGGAGTGTGAGTGTGTGTGTGTGTGTGTGTGTGTGTGTGTGTGTGTGTGTGTGTGTGTGTGTGTGTGTGTGTGTGAGAAGTGGCAGGAGGAAGAGGGGTTCCTAAAGGAAGACCACCGGGGGGATTAACAGGCCGTGACCATCGTCAGCTTTAACCAACACTTCAACAGGTCAGGAGATCAACCTTATAATGACGAAGAGACAGAACAACCTTCAATGTCTCCTTCGTCATATTTTCACTTCTTAGGATTGGATTTTACCCAGCAGACATTGGGGGGCAGATTTTACTCAGTTATGAAGAGTGGTGGGGATTTGTGTGGATTATTTTTATGTTTAAATTATGTCAAATCTTATATGTCTCTCATGGTGTTTAAGGTTTTAACAAGTTGTGACACTAAATAATTTTGTCTAATATAACGTATCAATAATTGTATTTTGTTTTCACTCAAAGTTAGTCAAGACTTTTAATTTGTACAAAGCCCTGATTTGAAAAAGGAAGGTGTTAGCTAGAGAGCACGTCTTTCTGCCACATTAATATTCAACATACCTCTGTCATGTTTGTCTTAACCTCAGAAAATTACCAGAACAAATAACTCACCACCACACTATGCTGTTTGCTCTCTCGCGCTTCTCTCTATCCTCTCTCCTCTGTCTCCCCTCTTGTCTCTCTCCTCTCTCTCTCTCCTCTCTCTCCTCTCTCCTCTCCTCTCTCTCCTCTCTCTATCTCCTCTATCTCTCCTCTCTCTCCTCTTCTCTCTCCTCTCTCTTCTCTCTCTCCTCTATCTCTCCTCTTTCTCTCCTCTCTCTCTCTCACCTCTCTCTTCTCTCTCTCTTCTCTCTCTCGTCTCTCAGCCAGTGTCTCTGTATAAATAACACTGAGAGCTGGCACAAACACACACTCACACCCAGACCGGCCTCCAACAGATGATTAGAGCCACTTCACAGACAATCATGATTAGCAATGTTGGCTAGATGCCATGCTACGCTACACGTCTCCACCCACTTCCCTGTTGTTGCCATTCCAGCACCCTGCACGCGCCCAGACACTGTCAATTAACCCATTGACGATACGCACTAGCGAGCAGAGAGCAGAGAGCAGCGAGGAAGGAGCAGAGAGCAGGGAGGAGAGGTAGGAGCAGAGAGCAGATAGCAGGGAGGAAGGAGCAGAGAGCAGGAAGGAGAGGTAGGAACAGAGAGCAGAGAGGAGAGGAAGGAAGGAGCAGAGAGCAGAGAGGAGAGGAAGGAGCAGAGAGCAGAGAGGAGAGGAAGGAAGGAGCAGAGAGCAGAGAGGAGAGGAAGGAAGGAGCAGAGAGCAGGGAGGAGAGGAAGGAGCAGAGAGCAGGGAGGAGAGGAAGGAGCAGAGAGCAGAGAGGAGAGAGGAGAGGAGAGGAAGGAGAGAGCAGAGAGCAGGGAGGAGACGAAGGAGCAGAGAGCAGGGAGCAGTAAGGACAGAAGAGAGAGGAGAGTGCAGAGCAGTAAGGAGAGTAGAGAGAGGAGAGTGCAGAGCAGAGAGCAGTAAGGAGAGTAGAGAGAGGAGAGTGCAAAGCAGTAAGGAGAGAAGAGAGAAGAGAGTGCAGAGCAGTAAGGAGAGAAGAGAGAGGAGAGATCAGAGCAGAGAGCAGTAAGGAGAGAAGAGAGAGGCGAGTGCAGAGCAGTAAGGAGAGAAGAGAGAGGAGAGTGCAGAGCAGTAAGGAGAGAAGAGAGAGGAGAGTGCAGAGCAGTAAGGAGAGTAGATAGAGGAGAGTGCAGAGCAGTAAGGAGAGTAGAGAGAGGAGAGTGCAGAGCAGTAAGGAGAGAAGAGAGAGGAGAGTGCAGAGCAGTAAGGAGAGAAGAGAGAGGAGAGTGCAGAGCAGTAAGGAGAGTAGAGAGAGGAGAGTGCAGAGCAGTAAGGAGAGTAGAGAGGAGAGTGCAGAGCAGTAAGGAGAGAAGAGAGAGGAGAGTGCAGAGCAGTAAGGAGAGAAGAGAGAGGAGAGTGCAGAGCAGTAAGGAGAGTAGAGAGAGCAGAGTGCAGAGCAATAAGGAGAGTAGAGAGAGGAGAGTGCAGAGCAGTAAGGAGAGTAGAGAGAGGAGAGTGCAGAGCAGAAAACAGTAAGGAGAGAAGAGAGAGGAGAGTGCAGAGCAGTAAGGAGAGAAGAGAGAGGAGAGTGCAGAGCAGAGAGCAGTAAGGAGAGTAGAGAGAGGAGAGTGCAGAGCAGTAAGGAGAGAAGAGAGAGGAGAGTGCAGAGCAGGGACCAGGGCTCCATGGTGAACACCATAAGCATCTCCTTTCCTACCCCCCGGAAGCTGAAGAGTTTGGAAAGGTTGAGAAGTCATCAGTCTGCCACCAGGAAACTGCCTGGTCGTGTCCTAATTCCCATACTTGGGTCCAAAACAGTAATGAAAACAAATCAAAGTTTATTTGTCACGTGCGCCGAATACAACAGGTTCACCTTACAGTGAAATGCTTACTTACAAGCTCTAACCAATAGTGCGAAGAAAAGGTGTGTGTGTGTGTGTGTGTGTGTGTGTGTGTGTGTGTGTGTGTGTGTGTGTGTGTGTGTGTGTGTGTGTGTGTGTGTGTGTGTGTGTGTGTGTGTGTGTGTGTGTGTGTGTGTGTGTGTGTGTGTAGGTAAGTAAAGAAATAAAACAACAGTAAAAAGACATTTGAAAATAACAGTAGAGAGGCTATATACAGACACCAGTTAGTCAGGCTGATTGAGGTAGTATGTACATGTAGATATGGTTAAAGGAACTATGCATATATGATGAACAGAGAGTAGCAGCAGCGTAAAAGAGGGGTTGGGGGGGGGGCACACAATGCAAATAGTCCGGGTAACCATTTGGTTACCTGTTCAGGAGTCTTATGGCTTGGGGGTAAAAACTGTTGAGAAGTCTTTTGGTCCTAGACTTGGCACTCCGGTACTGCTTGCCATGCGGTAGTAGAGAGAACAGTCTACGACTGGGGTGGCTGGGGTCTTTGACAATTTTTAGGTCCTTCCTCTGACACCGCCTGGTGTAGAGGTCCTGGATGGCAGGCAGCTTAGCCCCAGTGATGTACTGGGCCGTACGCACTACCCTCTGAAGTGCTCTCGATGGTGCAGCTGTAGAACCTTTTGAGGATCTCAGGACCCATGCCAAATCTTTTTTGTTTCCTGAGGGGGAATAGGCTTTGTCGTGGCCTCTTCACAACTGTCTTGGTGTTCTTGGACCATTCTAGTTTGTTGGTGATGTGGACACCAAAGAACTTGAAACTCTCAACCTGCTCCAATACAACCCCGTTGATGAGAATGGGGGCGTGCTCGGTGCTTGAGTATGCGATAAATACGTTTTTATAGTATTTGACATTTCCAAAAATCGAGTTTAAATGCCCGGATGTCATACTGACAGCAGCTGATCAATTAGATATGGGGATGCCTTACCGAAATCAACGAAGAGCGGGAAGCAATGTAATCGTACAACGCGTTATCAGAATGCGAAAATAGAACGTTTTAAAGAACGTGCATTTTCAAAAATCAAGTAAGTTTTAAGTCCCAGGATGTTATACTCGCTGCACATTTTCTGTGAATTTCACAGCCACAATGCTTATTAAAAGAGGAGGCTGCGAGTTTTGATAGATCTCTTCAAGTAAACACCTAAACAACTAGGAAGATGGCGAATAGCGATGCTTCAGCGGTGGTGTTCAAAATGATCACGAACGTCTTGTCGTAACGTTACATCTTTCAGAACAGATCTGCAGACTGCTGCCTGCCTGTAATGCGGTAGCCTACATTCCTGTTTTCATGAGTAGCCTAGCTATAGTTAGCTAGGTTAACCAATACATCATCATTAGTAGCCTAGCTATAGTTGGCTAGGTTAACCAATACATCATCATTAGTAGCCTAGCTATAGTTGGCTAGGTTAACCAATACATCATCATTAGTAGCCTAGCTATAGTTGGCTAGGTTAACCAATACATCATCATTAGTAGCCTAGCTATAGTTGGCTAGGTTAACCAATACTTCATCATTAGTAGCCTAGCTATAGTAAAGGTCAACCAATACATCATCATTAGTAGCCTAGCTATAGTAAAGGTCAACCAATAGAGGCCAAGTCTTTGAGTGCATGCATCCTCCAAAGATGGAGAGGGTCAGTTCATGTCTTGATCAGAGGAAGGTTTTTATGGAGATGGTTGATGAAGATGGAATCTGGTGACGATCTTGTAGAGCTACTCTGGGACCAGCCTGAGTCATGTAGCCACTGGACTCTGGACGCCAGAACGCGCCTCGCACACAGTTCAGAGTAGTAGCCAGTCGTCCTCAGTACGAGCCCTCTACCTCAGCACTGCCTTCCTCTACTGTTCAGAGTAGTAGCCAGTCGTCCTCAGTACGAGCCCTCTGCCTCAGCACTGCCTTCCTCTACTGTTCAGAGTAGTAGCCAGTCGTCCTCAGTACGAGCCCTCTTCCTCAGCACTGCCTTCCTCTACTGTTCAGAGTAGTAGCCAGTCGTCCTCAGTACGAGCCCTCTGCCTCAGCACTGCCTTCCTCTACTGCATCTGTCATTTCTCTTCAAAGTCAGGTGACTCTTCTGTTGATACATGTGTGGGCCAACGCTTAACTCAAGTTTACTCCAAATACCTCATTTCAAATGCTAGCTACTTATCTAGCTAACATGAGCCCAAAAACAACATAGTGAAAGGCAACTGGGTGGAGCTACATACCATCCTTTCTAGTTCATCTGTGAAGCTCTAACTGATGGTGCTTTCAAGACAACAGTGACCTCTGGGGCGGGAAAAAAACGTGCTCCAATTGGAGAAAAATCGTTTTGAACGGTCATCCAACTGGGAATTACAAGGAGGAAACTCAGTCATTATCCTAGAGCTCTAACATCTCTGACCTGAAGATCTCTGACGTCACGCTTTTTCCCAGTCTGAGCTCGTTTTGTTTACGAGTTCCCTGTTGTGCTGAACGCACCAAAAGTAGTACTGTGTGGTCGTGGCATACTGCATACTTTTTACTAAACAGTTTGTGCTATGCGACGATGAATACATACCAGCAGTTTAAGTATGTTGTATTCCAGTGTGGGTATTAGGACATGGCACATGTCTCCGTGAACTTACAGATGTCTCTGTGAACTTATAGATGTCTCTACAAATTTACAGATGTCTCTATGAACTTACAGATGTCTCCGTGAACTTACAGATGTCTCTATTAACTTACAGATGTCTCTATGAACTTACAGATGTCTCCGTGAATTTACAGATGTCTCTGTGAACTTACAGATGTCTCCGTGAATTTACAGATGTCTCCGTGAACTTACAGATGTCTCTGTGAACTTACAGATGTCTCTGTGAACTTACAGATGTCTCTGTGAACTTACAGATGTCTCTGTGAACTTACAGATGTCTCTGTGAACTTACAGATGTCTCTATGAACTTACAGATGTCTCTATGAACTTACAGATGTCTCCGTGAATTTACAGATGTCTCTGTGAACTTACAGATGTCTCTATTAACTTACAAATGTCCCTGTGAACATACAGATGTCTCCATGAACTTACAGATGTCTCTGTGAACTTACAGATGTCTACATTAACTTACAGATGTCTCTATGAACTTACAGATGTCTCCGTGAATTTACAGATGTCTCTGTGAACTTACAGATGTCTCTATTAACTTACAGATGTCCCTGTGAACATACAGATGTCTCCATGAACTTACAGATGTCTCTGTGAACTTACAGATGTCTACATTAACTTACAGATGTCTCTGTGAACTTACAGATGTCTCTATTAACTTACAGATGTCTCTGTGAACTTACAGATGTCTCTATGAACTTACAGATGTCTCTGTGAACTTACAGATGTCCACATTAACTTACAGATGTCTCTATGAACTTACAGATGTCTCCATTAACTTACAGATGTCTCCATGAACTTACAGATGTCTCTATGAACTTACAGATGTCTCCATGAACTTACAGATGTCTCTATGAACTTACAGATGTCTCCATTAACTTACAGATGTCTCTGTGAACTTACAGATGTCTCTATGAACTTACAGATGTCTCTGTGAACTTACAGAAGTCTCCATTAACTTACAGATGTCTCTGTGAACTTACAGATGTCTCTGTGAACTTACAGATGTCTCTGTAAACTTACAGATGTCTCCATTAACTTACAGATGTCTCCATGAACTTACAGATGTCTCTATGAACTTACAGATGTCTCTGTGAACTTACAGATGTCTCTATGAACTTACAGATGTCTCTGTGAACTTACAGATGTCTCTATGACCTTACAGATGTCTCTATGACCTTACAGATGTCTCTATGACCTTACAGATGTCTCTATGAACTTACATTAAAACGGTTTTTCTACCTAGCTATCTAATGATAACTGGTATTAAAAGGGTGTTTCTACCTAGCTATCTAATGATAACTGGTATTAAAATGGTGTTTCTACCTAGCTAGCTAATGATAACTGGCATTAAAAGGGTGTTTCTACCTAGCCAGCTAATGATAACTGGCATTAAAAGGGTGTTTCTACCTAGCTAGCTAATGATAACTGGATTTAAAATGGTGTTTCTACCTAGCTAGCTAATGATAACT
Source organism: Salmo salar (assembly GCF_965601325.2). NCBI lineage: Eukaryota > Metazoa > Chordata > Actinopteri > Salmoniformes > Salmonidae > Salmo > Salmo salar. Next base: position 56,699,621 of record NC_138301.1, read on the forward strand.
GGCATTAAAAGGGTGTTTCTACCTAGCCAGCTAATGATAACTGGCATTAAAAGGGTGTTTCTACCTAGCCAGCTAATGATAACTGGCATTAAAAGGGTGTTTCTACCTAGCTAGCTAATGATAACTGGCATTAAGAGTGTTTCTACCTAGCCAGCTAATGTTAACTGGCGTTGGAAGGATTTCTGTGCATAGTTAATGATAACTGATGCTAACTGAGGTAGAAGGGAAGGAGGGTCTTGTGCTCCAGCCGCCCCACCTCCCCTCCTAGTCCACCCCGCTCCCCTCCTAGTCCCCTCAGCTCCCCTCCTAGTCCCCCCCGCTCCCCTCCTAGTCCCCCCCCAGCTCCCCTCCTAGTCCCCTCCGCTCCCCTCCCTGTCCCCCAGCTCCCCTCCTAGTCCCCCCAGCTCCCCTCCTAGTCCCCCCCCAGCTCCCCTCCTAGTCCCCCCAAGCAATCCTCCTACCCTCTGGTCTGTCCTTCCTATCCTCTGGTCTCTCCACCTACCATCTGTTTCTCCTCCTACCCTCTGGTCTCTCCTCCTATCCTCTGGTCTCTCCCTCCCACCTCTGACCCTATGGTCTCTCCCTCCTACCCTCTGGTCTCTCCTTGCTACCCTCTGGTCTCTTTTCCTATCCTCTGGTCTCTCCCTCCCACCTCCTACCCTCTGGTCTCTCCCTCCTACCCTCTGGTCTCTCCCTCCTACCCTCTGGTCTCTCCCTCCTACCCTCTGGTCTCTCCTCCCACCCTCTGGTCTCTCCTCCTACCCTCTGGTCTCTCCTCCTACCCTTTGGTCTCTCCTCTTACTTTCTACCCTCTGGTCTCTCCTCCTACCCTCTGGTCTCTCCTCCCACCCTCTGGTCTCTCCTCCTACTCTCTGGTCTCTCCTCCCACCCTCTGGTCTCTCCTCCTACCCTCTGGTCTCTCTTTCTACCCTCTGGTCTCTCTTCCTATCCTCTGGTCTCTCCCTCCTACCCTCTGGTCTCTCCTCCCACCCTCTGGTCTCTCCTCCTACCCTCTGGTCTCTCCCTTCTACCCTCTGGTCTCTCCTCCTATCCTCTGGTCTCTCCTCCTATCCTATGGTCTCTCCTCCTATCTTCTAGTCTCTCCTCCTACCCTCTGGTCTCTCCTCCTATCTTCTAGTCTCTCCTCCTACACTCTGGTCTCTCCTCCTATCCTCTGGTCTCTCCTCCTATCTTCTAGTCTCTCCTCCTACCCTCTGGTCTCTCCTCCTATCTTCTAGTCTCTCCTTCTACCCTCTGGTTTCTCCTCCTACCCTCTGGTCTCTCCTCCTACCCTCTAGTCTCTCTTTCTACCCTCTGGTCTCTCCTCCTATCCTCTGGTCTCTCCTCCTATCTTCTAGTCTCTCCTCCTACCCTCTGGCCTCTCCTCCTATCCTCTGGTCTCTCCCTCCTACCCTCTGGTCTCTCCTCCTACCCTCTGGTCTCTCCCTCCTACCCTCTGGTCTCTCCTCCTATCCTCTGGTCTCTCCTCCTATCCTCTGGTCTCTCCTCCTATCTTCTAGTCTCCCCTCCTACCCTCTGGTCTCTCCTCCTATCTTCTAGTCTCTCCTCCTACCCTCTGGTCTCTCCTCCTATCTTCTAGTCTCTCCTCCTACCCTCTGGTCTCTCCTCCTACCCTCTGGTCTCTCCCTTCTACCCTCTGGTCTCTCCTCCTACCCTCTGGTCTCTCCTCCTATCCTCTGGTCTCTCCTCCTATCTTCTAGTCTCTCCTCCTACCCTCTGGTCTCTCCTCCTATCTTCTGGTCTCTTCTCCTACTCTCTGGTCTCTCCTCCTATCTTCTGGTCTCTCCTCCTACCCTCTGGTCTCTCCATCCTACCCTCTGGTCTCTCCTTTTACCCTCTGATCTCTCCTCCTACCTTCTGGTCTCTCCTCCTACCCTCTGGTCTCTCCTCCTACCCTCTGGTCCCTCCTTCTACCCTCTGGGCTCTACTCCTACCTTCTGGTCTCTCCTCCTATCTTCTGGTCTCTCCTCCTACCCTCTGGTCTCTTCTCCTACCTCTCATATCAAAGCAACAGCCTCATCACATGTAATACGGCCAATGCTGGGGTTTCTGGCCGTCACAGAGGTCATTGTATTGTACATAGGGCTTATTAATGACGCTGTAGGGAACAATGGGGGACAGAAGGGGGACTCTATGGCTGCTGTCTATGGCCGTCACAGTGGTAGTTGTATTGAAGCTGTAGGGAAGGATGGGTCTATGCTGTCTATGGCTGTCACAGTGGTAGTTGTATTGAAGCTGTAGGGAAGGATTGGTCTATGCTGTCTATGGCCGTCACAGTGGTAGCTGTATTGACCTGTAGAGTGTGACTGTAGGGAAGGATGGGTCTATGCTCTCTATGGCCGTCACAGTGGTAGCTGTATTGTCCTGTAGGGAAGGATGGGTCTATGCTGTCTATGGCCGTCACAGTGGTAGCTGTATTGTCCTGTAGAGTGTGACTGTAGGGAAGGATGGGTCTATGCTCTCTATGGCCGTCACAGTGGTAGCTGTATTGTCCTGTAGAGTGTGACTGTAGGGAAGGATGGGTCTATGCTGTCTATGGCCGTCACAGTGGTAGCTGTATTGTCCTGTAGAGTGTGACTGTAGGGAAGGATGGGTCTATGCTGTCTATGGCCGTCACAGTGGTAGCTGTATTGTCCTGTTGAGTTTGACTGTAGGGAAGGATGGGACTGTGAGGGGGGAACTCCAGCTCTCTGATACAGTATGATATGGAGAGGGAGCAGAGGGGGGAACTCCAGCTCTCTGATACAGTATGATATGGAGAGGGAGCAGAGGGGGGAACTCCAGCTCTCTGATACAGTATGATATGGAGAGGGAGCAGAGGGGGGAACTCCAGCTCTCTGATACAGTATGATATGGAGAGGGAGCAGTATGATATGGTACAGGAAGTAGGGGAGCAGTAACAACATTTGTTGAGGGGGAGCGGATGGCCAAATTCAATATCTTGGGGGAGGGAGCAGAGGGGGAGGGAGGTGAAAGAGAAGGGAGAGGGGAGAGAGAGGAGGGAGGTGAGAGAGAGCAGGGAGATGAGAGAAAGGAGGGAGATGAGAGAAAGGAGGGAGAGGAGAGAGAGGAGAGAGAGAGAGGAGAGAGAGAGAGGGGGAGGTGAGAGAGAGGGGGAGGTGAGAGAGAGGAGGGAGGTGAGAGAAAGGATGGAGGGGACAGAGAGGAGGGAGGTGAGAGAGAGGTGGGAGGGGACAGAGAGGATGGGGAAGAGAGGAGAGAAAGATAGGAGGGAAAGGAGAGAGAGAGAGGAGGGAGGTGAGAGAGAGGGGGAGGTGAGAGAAAGGAGGGAGGGGACAGAGGATTGGGAAGAGAGGAGAGAAAGATAGGAGGGAAAGGTGAGAGAGAGGAGGGAGAGGAGAGAGAGGTGGGAGGTGAGAAAAAGGAGCAAGGGGACAGAGAGGATGGGGGAGAGAGGAGAGAAAGATAGGAGGGAAAGGAGAGAGAGGGGAGGGAGGTGAGAGTGAGGAGGGAGGTGAGAGTGAGGAGGGAGGTGAGAGAGAGGAGGGAGGTGAGAGAGAGGAGGGAGGTGAGAGAAAGGAGGGAGGGGACAGAGAGGATGGGGGAGAGAGGAGAGAAAGATAGGAGGGAACGGAGAGAGAGAGGAGGGAGAGGAGAGAGAGGAGGGAGGTGAGAGAGAGTTAGTTTTCCACCTCTGGGGTAGGATGTGTGGATGTTTCCTCAGAAGCCAGAGATTCAAATGGGACTGACACAGCCAGGGGTGCCCATAGTCAGTCAGAACCACACTAGCTCTGCTCACAGCAGCTCAGCCCCCCGAGCTACAGAGATGCTGAGATCTGATAAACACAACACAAGGACTTTCACTGAGATGAAGGTGTGTGTGTGTGTGTGTGTGTGTGTGTGTGTGTGTGTGTGTGTGTGTGTGTGTGTGTGTGTGTGTGTGTGTGTGTGTGTGTGTGTGTGTGTGTAGGCGTGTGCGTGTGCGTATGTAGGCGTGCGCATGTGTGTGTGCGTGTGTGTGTGTGTGTGTGTGTGTGTGCGTGTGTGTGTTATAACTGAACACTAAGCCTCATCCTAAAGTAGAAACATAGAAAAAGGCCTTCAAATAATTTACAGTCCAAAAACATTGAAACTTCTCCAAGAAAGAAGTATACAGTAGTAACTCCACTTCTTTACCTTGGTTATTTCCCTACTTCCTGTACCTAACTCCTGAGACATCTATTTAACAGCATCTTCAAAGACCCAGCGCTGATCCATCTCCTGAATAACGTTTTGAACTCACAGACTCTCTCACTACGTTTCTCTCAGTCTGAGAACAGAGTCTTTATTTCCTTCCATCAAGTGTCCGTAGGACTAGAGAGACAGAGGGCATGAGTACTACTGATGTGTCCGTAGGACTAGAGAGAGACAGAGGGGATGAGGACCACTGATGTGTCTGGAGGACTAGAGAGAGACAGAGGGGATGAGTACCACTGATGTGTCCGTAGGACTAGAGAGACAGAGGGGATGAGTACTACTGATGTGTCCGTAGGACTAGAGAGAGACAGAGGGGATGAGGACCACTGATGTGTCTGGAGGACTAGAGAGAGACAGAGGGGATGAGTACCACTGATGTGTCCGTAGGACTAGAGAGAGACAGAGGGGATGAGGACCACGGATGTGTCTGGAGGACTAGAGAGACAGAGGGGATGAGTACCACTGATGTGTCTGGAGGACTAGAGAGACAGAGGGGATGAGTACCACTGATGTGTCTGGAGGACTAGAGAGACAGAGGGGATGAGGACCACTGATGTGTCTGGAGACAGAGGGGATGAGTACCACTGATGTGTCTGGAGGACTAGAGAGAGACAGAGGGGATGAGGACCACTGATGTGTCTGGAGGACTAGAGAGACAGAGGGGATGAGTACCACTGATGTGTCTGGAGGACTAGAGAGACAGAGGGGATGAGTACCACTGATGTGTCTGGAGGACTAGAGAGACAGAGGGGATGAGTACCACTGATGTGTCCGTAGGACTAGAGAGAGACAGAGGGGATGAGGACCACGGATGTGTCTGGAGGACTAGAGAGACAGAGGGGATGAGGACCACGGATGTGTCTGCGTGTTGTTTCCGTCTGCCTCTGATCAGAAAGGAGAAGGTCCCATCAACACCAAAGAGAAAGATGAGAGTGTGATGTTACTGCTTCTGCTGGTCTGTGTAGCAGGATAACAGCAGTTGTTATAGGGAGAGGAGCGATCCTTCAATATGATGCCAGGCTGCCTAGGGGCTGGTAGGGACTGGGAGGGAGAGATGGCTGAGCTGGTAGGGGGTAAAAGAGGGTTGTAGGGGGTAGAAGAGGGTAGGGGGTATTAGGTAGGGGGGTAGGGGGGTAGGGAGAGCAGACGATGTGTTATGTACGCCTGGGTTATTAAATAAGTATCAGGCTTCAGCATATGTGTTATGAACATAATTCAATACAGGTATAGACTAATACTATATGAATACATAGATATCTAACGTAACAAAATAGACAACATACACTTGCAAACACACATACACACACACACACACACACACACACACACACACACACACACACACACACACACACACACACACACACACCACACACACACACACACTGAACAAGCTAGCTGCAGGCTGTCGATGGAAGCTCCCACAGACTGGAGTCACAGCAAGGCCTTAACAAGACTACAGTAGGTTTATAATTCAACACTACCACAGATGTTAGCAGTCTCTCTCTCTCTCTGTATATAACCACTGAGAAAGAGACAGGGAACTAGAGGAGAGAGGCCCCGGACAAAATATTATTGTCACCCGCTAGCTACTCCTCTGCCGATGTTTTCCGTGTGACTACGAGCCTCTACTGTACTCAACAGCTGGGCCGTTCAATCTTTAATTCATTCTCTTCTCACAGAGACACACCTGGCCTCGGGCCATCGCCAGACAGCCTGGCTGCTTCCAGCACTCTGCCCGGTACCTTGAAGCAATCTACCTAGCTACTGAAACTGGGACAGTCTAAAAGACTCCTCTTACTTTCTTACATGAGGAAGATCTTCAGCTTGATAACCACTTCCTGCCCCCTATGTGAGGAGGCCGTCCTCCAGACAGTCCCCTGAGGATACTGCTATGGGGGGGACCAGCGTTGTCGTTAATGCAATGAGGGAGAACGTTCAACCCTTGGACGCAGTGGCGTTCCCAGAATGCCAAACGGCTGGGCGAGGCAGGGTAGGGGCAGCAGCATGTTGTACATCATGACAAATAGCAGGGGAAATATAGGCGCCCCTCTACGTCTTTATGAAACACAGTGGAAATATAGGCGCCCCTCTATGTCTTTATGAAACACACAGTGGAAATATAGGCGCCCCTCTACGTCTTTATGAAACACAGTGGAAATATAGGCGCCCCTCTACATCTTTATGATACAGAGTGGAAATATAGGCGCCCCTCTACGTCTTTATGAAACACAGTGGAAATATAGGCGCCCCTCTACGTCTTTATGAAACACAGTGGAAATATAGGCGCCCCTCCACATCTTTATGAAACACAGTGGAAATATAGGCACCCCTCCACGTCTTTATGACACACACTGTGGAAATATAGGCACCCCTCCACGTCTTTATGACACACACAGTGGAAATATAGGCACCCCTCCACGACACACGCAGTGGAAATATAGGCGCCCTCCACGACACACACAGTGGAAATATAGGCACCCCTCCACGACACACACAGTGGAAATATAGGCGCCCCTCCACGACACACACAGTGGAAATATAGACACCCCTCCACGACACACACAGTGGAAATATAGGCACCCGCTCCACGACACACACAGTGGAAATATAGGCACCCCTCCACGACACACACAGTGGAAATATAGGCACCCCTCCACGTCTTTATGACCTGAAGATTAATCTGTCAAGGCGTCTCAGCGTAAATCTCCCAAACCCCATCTACTTTACAAAATACTATTTCCTCTTCCTTTACCCCATATTTCATATTTTATTGGTAGTAAACATAAAACAGCACAAAGGGGTTAATGTTCTCATCAATATTACGACTTCATGATCATAAATCTAAAGGCTTGTAAAGTTCAAGAGGATTTTTCTTCAGCACAACAATGGGTTAATTAAAGGATATAGTTTTAACTGTACAACCACGCAGCCTTGATTTGATCCATTTGAATAAAAACACAACACAGGAATTATTTTCAATTGGACAAAAAAGAAGAACCTAACTTGTGGTTTGAAAGTGACAGTTTCTACAGACTGTCTTCATATCCCACATTCCGACTGTCTTCATATCCCACGTTCAGACTGTCTTCATATCCCACGTTCAGACTGTCTTCATATCCCACGTTCAGACTGTCTTCATATCCCATGTTCAGACTGCCTTCATATACCACATTCAGACTGTCTTCATATCCTACATTCAGACTGTCTTCATATCCCACGTTCAGACTGTCTTCATATCCCACATTCAGACTGTCTTCATATCCCACATTCAGACTGTCTTCATATCCCGCATTCAGACTGTCTTCATATCCCGCATTCAGACTGTCTTCATATCCCACTTTTAGACTGTCTTCATATCCCACAATCAGACTGTCTTCATATCCCACGTTCAGACTGTCTTCATATCCCACAATCAGACTGTCTTCATATCCCACGTTCAGACTGTCTTCATATCCCACGTTCAGACTGTCTTCATATCCCACATTCAGACTGTCTTCATATCCCACAATCATACTGTCTTCATATCCCACGTTCAGACTGTCTTCATATCCCACGTTCAGACTGTCTTCATATCCCACGTTCAGACTGTCTTCATATCCCATGTTCAGACTGTCTTCATATACCACATTCAGACTGTCTTCATATCCCACATTCAGACTGTCTTCATATCCCACGTTCAGACTGTCTTCATATCCCACATTCAGACTGTCTTCATATCCCACGTTTAGACTGTCTTCATATCCCACAATCAGACTGTCTTCATATCCCACAATCAGACTGTCTTCATATCTCATGTTCAGACTGTCTTCATATCCCACAATCAGACTGTCTTCATATCCCACAATCAGACTGTCTTCATATCCCACGTTCAGACTGTCTTCATATCCCACGTTCAGACTGTCTTCATATCCCACAATCAGACTGTCTTCATATCCCACAGTCAGACTGTCTTCATATCCCACAGTCAGACTGTCTTCATATCCCACGTTCAGACTGTCTTCATATCCCATATTCAGACTGTCTTCATATCCCACAATCAGACTGTCTTCATATCCCACAATCAGACTGTCTTCATATCCCACGTTCAGACTGTCTTCATATCCCACAATCAGACTGTCTTCATATCCCACATTCAGACTCTTCATATCCCACATTCAGACTGTCTTCATATCCCACATTCAGACTGTGTACTGTCTTCATATCCCACATTCAGACTGTCTTCATATCCCACATTCAGACTGTCTTCATATCCCACGTTCAGACTGTCTTCATATCCCACATTCAGACTGTGTATTATGTCTTCATATCCCACGTTCAGACTGTCTTCATATCCCACAATCAGACTGTCTTCATATCCCACATTCAGACTGTGTATTGTCTTCATATCCCACATTCAGACTGTCTTCATATCCCACGTTCAGACTGTCTTCATATCCCACATTCAGACTGTCTTCATATCCCACATTCAGACAGTGTATTGTCTTCATATCCTACATTCAGACTGTGTATTATATCTTCATATCCCACATTCAGACTGTGTATTATGTCTTCATATCCCACATTCAGACTGTGTATTGTCTTCATATCCCACATTCAGACTGTGTATTATGTCTTCATATCCCACATTCAGACTGTGTATTGTCTTCATATCCCACATTCAGACTGTGTATTGTCTTCATATCCCACATTCAGACTGTGTATTGTCTTCATATCCCACATTCAGACTGTGTATTATGTCTTCATATCCCACATTCTGACTGTATTACCAGGAAAAGCAGTACTCTTCCCCACTGTTCCTAATGAGCAGAGGGTTATAGCTCCATTACGCTGTGCTTTGGGCCTGCAGAGAGAAATAAAGAGAGAGAGAGACAGAGAGAGAGAGACAGAGAGAGAGAGACAGAGAGAGAGAGACAGAGAGAGAGAGAGATACAGAGAGAGAGAGAGATACAGAGAGAGAGAGAGAGAGAGAGAGAGAGATACAGAGAGAGAGAGAGAGAGAGAGAGAGAGAGAGAGAGAGAGAGAGAGAGAGAGAGAGAGAGAGAGAGAGAGAGAGAGAGAGAGACAGAGAGAGAGAGACAGAGAGAGAGAGAGAGACAGAGAGAGAGAGAGACAGAGAGAGAGAGAGAGAGAGAGTCAGGGCAGCACTGCAGGGGGTAGTATCAGTCACCTCTCATTTCTCTAATGATACCTCTCTGTCCAGGCCACATACAGACACCTCTATGATTCACACTACTCAACCAATTATAAACCCTCTTTGTCTGCTTCTCTCTCTCTCTTCCTCCCTATCTATCTGCCTCTCTCTCTCTCTCTTCCTCTCTATCTATCTGCTTCTCTCTCGCTCTCTCTTCCTCCCTATCTATCTGCTTCTCTCTCTCTCTCATCCTATCTATCTGCTTCTCTCTCTCTCTTCCTCCCTCTCTGTCTTGATCTCTCTCTCTCTTCATCCCTATCTATCTGCTTCTCTCTCTCTCTCTCTTCCTATCTATCTGCTTCTCTCTCTCTCTCTCTCTCTCTCTCCCTATCTGCTTCTCTCTCTCTCTTCCTATCTATCTGCTTCTCTCTCGCTCTTCCTCCCTATCTATCTGCTTCTCTCTCTCTCTCTCTTCCTATCTATCTGCTTCTCTCTCTCTCTTCCTCCCTCTCTGTCTTGATCTCTCTCTCTCTTCATCCCTATCTATCTGCTTCTCTCTCTCTCTCTCTCTTCCTATCTATCTGTTTCTCTCTCTCTCTCTCCCTCCCTATCTGCTTCTCTCTCTCTCTTCCTATCTATCTGCTTCTCTCTCGCTCTTCCTCCCTATCTATCTGCTTCTCTCTCTCTCTTCCTATCTATCTGCTTCTCTCTCTCTCTTCCTCCCTCTCTGTCTCGCTCTCAATTTTTTTCAATTAAATTTCCTTTATTGGCATGACGTAACAATGTACAATGCTCTCTCCCTCTTCCATTTTCATCTGTTCATCTCTCGTTTGTGTTATGATAGCTTGTCTTATCGGCCCACATTTTTTTCTCTCAGTAGAGTTTGTTTGTAGTGTTTCTTCCCCCTCACTGTCTCTACTTATCTCTCCCTCTCCTTTCTCTACTGTCTCTCATTCTCTCTCTTTCCCTCTCTCTCAGTTTCCCTCTCCCTCTCCATCTCTCTCTCTCTCTCCTGTTTTCTTAGTCTGAAGAAGTGCCTTGTCAACAGGATGGCAGATCTTTCGATCCTAAGAGACCTCAAACTAAACAGGAGAAGTAGCGATACCCAAGCTGTTTGCTACCCTCGTATGCAAATGGGTGTTGCTGGAGGTTAAATTAACATTTTTAATTAAAAAAATTAGCACCAAACAAACAAAGCAAAACACACTAACGATTAAAAAATCTAAATAAACCTCTTCAATAAAAATAACAGAGAGAGAGAGAGAGAGAGGAGACAGGGTTTTATGTAGGAAGAAGTTAAATCTTTTATCTGATTTCCACAGGAATCAATTGTGATTTATTATGAATTCACCGGATTTTACAGATACATAAACACAAATATACTGTATGGCTACTGTCGTCTTTTGGGTTGCAATTATGAACCAATATTTTCTAGATAAAGTTCCAGTTCTGAAACTTTGATTATTGTCCATATTGAGGGAGAACTCCTAATAGATTAGAATTTTAAACTGACTGACAACATCAAACAAAACTAATTATATAATTCACTTAAAAACTTGGTTTGAATGTCTTGAAAAATTACCTCCTTCCCCCACAAGTATCAAAAGGTTTTTAAATAGCATTCTGAAGCTCCATTTTGTACTCAACATTCCCATCTGATTTAAAAGATACAGCATTAGTGCAATATCAAAGCAACGTCTCATCCGTGGAAACAAGCCAGGTTGTGAGGAAGCAGTACTGCATGGTATTGCTCTAGCGCCCTCTAGTGGGGATATGAGGACATACACTAGCTGGATCAAGCATCGACGACACCATTCAAAATGTCTGACTTTACTTGGAAAAATGTCCTAAAGACAACAGCTCTGTAATATTGTAAAATAAGAAAGGAAACTATTTAACAAACGTGATTTAATTTCTTAAAAACATTTACTATCAATTCTTCAGTTGGATATCTCATATTTCACAGAAAGGTGATGCAATCTGTTTTTTACCCAATGAAAAGGGAGTAAGGATGACTCTAATACTTCTGGGTGTTGTGGATAGAGGCACCAGTTCTCAATGTCTGTGTCACCAGACCGAGTCAAAATAGGAACAAGGCATTGGTACCCAAAAGGCTTCTGGGACAAGGTGACAGTTGGTTGCCAGTTGGACGTTAGTCGTCTCCTCCACACAGACTCAGCAGGACCTTCTGATAGTCTCCTTTAGTGTGCTCCTGATAGGGGACAGAACATAAAGGACTTGAGACCCTTCGGTCCACTAGGAGCTACAAGGAGGAAGGCAAGTTCAGTCAAGACACTCAGGTTGCTATGGAACAGGACAGAGCAGGCAGTTTTAAGTTAAGACACTCAGGTTGCTATGGAACAGGACAGAGCAGGCAGTTTTAAGTCAAGACACTCAGGTTGCCATGGAACAGGACAGAGCAGGCAGTTTTAAGTCAAGACACTCAGGTTGCCATGGAACAGGACAGAGCAGGCAATTTTAAGTCAAGACACTCAGGTTGCCATGGAACAGGACAGAGCAGGCAGTTTTAAGTCAAGACACTCAGGTTGCCATGGAACAGGACAGAGCAGGCAGTGGTTTAGAGTTCTATGAGATGTTACACTGTGTTAGCTTGCCGTCATATCGCAATAAGAAACATAGTACTGTTGCAAGGCATGTCGGAGTTTGGGACTGAGAGAGAGAGAGTTAAAACAGATGAAAATGGTAAGAGAGGGAGAGATGGAGAGAGAGAGAGAGAGTTAAAACAGATGAAAATGGTAAGAGAGGCAGAGATGGAGAGAGAGAGAGAGAGAGAGAGAGAGAGAGAGTTAAAACAGATGAAAATGGTAAGAGATGGAGTGAGAGTTAAAACAGATGAAAATGGAAAGAGAGAGATGGAGAGTTAAAACAGATAAATGGAAAGAGAGAGAGAGAGCGAGAGAGCGAAAGAAAGAGAGAATTGCGAAAGAGAGAATGCGAGAGAGAGAAAGAGAGAGAGAGAGAATTGTGAGAGAGAGAGAGAGAGAGAGAGAGAGAGAGGAAAAAAAACAGAAGAGTCCTCACAGCGATGGTCTGGTACAAGGACTTCTGGTTCAGTTTCTTAAACTCTGTCCTGATCTTCATGAGATCCACCTCACAGCGAGACACAACAATCCTGGTCACCACCTTCTCCTTGGCACTTTTACCCTGCAGATGATGTCAATATTACATTGTGTTATTTATTAGGACAGGTAATCGTGTCCTACTAGGCTGCCGTTGACTACCTGTCACGTCCTGACCATAGTAAGAGGTTGATCTCCAATTGAAGGCAGCTGGTCCTCATTGTCTCTAATTGGAGATCATATTTAAGTAGGGGTTTTTCTTCCTGGGTTTTGTGGGTTATTATCTTTTGAGTAGTGTTTGTTTCTCTCTGCGTCACGCTTTGTTGTTTTCTCATATTCAGTTATTTATGTTTTGCTAAAATTTCACTGATTTAATAAAATGTGGAACTACAACCATGCTGCACTTTGGTCTGATCCTTTCGACAGCCGTGACACTACCATTGTTTGTGTCGTCTGCTTCTCTCAGTCTATGTGTTTATATTTACTGTATCCAGGTAACTTCCTTTTCCAAGATGTCTAGATGTCTCATTTTTTTTTAATTTTGTGGGGAGGAGGGGGCTCTATTTAATCCGTAACGCCGAAGTTCAGAGCTATAACGCGACTGGAATACAAAGGCAATGTTCCCGAATGAGCGGAGACTGCATTCACGGTAAACGCTGCGTATGTGGACTCAATCAGAAATTACATTCACATTTCAAGCAGGCTATAGAAGCACTAATCTCCGGTGATGCTGATTGAATAGAGTCCTAGGTGACGGTTTGTGTTTGTTGATGTTTTTACTGAATAGAGCGTGGATGATGCAACCCCTGTAATAATCAACTCGTGAAAGTCTGATGCATATTTGCTGTGGGATGTTTCTCCCATGAGATTATCTTTGATTCATAATTCAAATCTTCTAAAGGGGGTTGTGGTTGAAAGGGATTGAAGGGGGGTTGGGGTTGAAAGGGGTTGAAGGGGGGTTGGGGTTGAAAGGGGTTGAAGGGGGGTTGTGGTTGAAGGGAGTTGAAAGGGGGTTGAAGGGTGTTGAAGGGTGTTGGGGTTGAAGGGAGTTGAAAGGCAGTTGAAAGGTGTTGTAGTTGAAAGGGGGTTGGGGTTAAAGAGTGTTGAAAGGGAGTTGAAGGGTGTTGAAAGGGGGCTGGAGGGTGCTGGGGTTGAAAGGGATTGATGGGGATTGAAAGGCGTTGGGGTTGAAAGGGGGTGAAGGGGGTTGAAGGGGATTGAAGGGGGTTGAAGGGTGTTGAAGGGGATTGAAAGGATGTGGGGTTGAAAGGGATTGAAGGGTGTTGAAGGGGATTGAAGGGGTTGAAGGGGGTTGAAAGGAGTTGAAGGGATTGAAAGGGATTGAAGGGTGTTGAAGGGGTTGAAGGGGGTTTAAAGGAGTGGAAGGGGGTTGAAAGGAGTTGAAGGGGGTTGAAAGGGGTTGAAGGGGGTTGAAAGGGATTGAAGGGGATTGAAAGGATAAGGGATTGAAGGGTGTTGAAGGGGATTGAAGGGGGTTGAAGGGGGTTGAAAGGGGGTGAAGGGAGTTGAAAGGATGTGGGGTTGAAAGGGTTTGTACCAAATGTACAAATAACAATGAGTTCATTCTTTGTTTCTCATGAGGACTTGTACTTCACCATATTACTCAGTCACATGACAAGAAGTGAACAGATAATTACCTTCATGGCTTCGCTCAGTCTGTTAGCAAAGTACTGTTGTTTGTTCTCAAAGCACTCCACTGCAAAAACAAAGCAGAAAAGAGAACAGATTCAAATCACCTCAACTTTATTTCTGATATCCTCTCTGGATCTGTCACTTCCTGTTGTTCTTTCTAAAGAGTTCCTGGTAAGGAGGCTGTCTGCAGTATATAGGCACAGATCCACAGTTTGTTTCTTAAGGGCACAACATCCCTTGAAATCAAATGTTGTTTTCTTCAAACAACTTGCAATTACTGTTAATAAGGAATGAATCGACCGAGGGCTCATCTGGTACAAATAGGAGCGAATAAGAGGAGGCAAGGTGGAGAGGAGTGGAGAACCCCCTCCTCCCTTCTTTCCTCTCACTGCCAGTTGTAATACGGTTCCTAGACAACATGACGGCAGAGAGACCAACAGAGAGAAAGGGAGAGAGACACAGAGACACAGAGAGATAAAAGGGAGAGAGATAGAGAGACACAGAGAAACAGAGATACACAGAGACACAGAGAGAGAATGGGAGAGAGACAGAGAGACACAGAGAGAGAAAGGGAGAGAGACAGAGAGACACAGAGAGAGAAAGGGAGAGAGAGAGACACACAGAGAAACAGAGATACATAGACACAGAGAGAGAAAGGGAGAGAGACAGAGAGACACAGAGAGAGACAGAGACACAGAGAGACACAGAGAGAGACACAGAGAGAAAGGGAGAGAGACAGAGAGACACAGAGAGAGAAAGGGAGACAGAGACACAGAGAGAAACAGAGAGAGACAGAGACACAGAGAGACACAGAGAGAGAAAGGGAGAGATGGAGTAACGCATAAACGGCGGAAGTGGAGTCTTGAGTGAGTGACACAGACATTCTGGCACGGAGACAGGAGCCTCATACATTATCAATGGACAGGTAATGTTATGCTGAAGAGATTAAACGGATAGAACATTCTGGAACTAGTCGGAGAGGAATTGATTGGCTTTATAAGAGTGTGTCAGAAACAATGGAGATGTTTAGTAGCTAATGTAGAGGTAAGAGGAGCTAGAGGAGCTAATGTAGAGGTAAGAGGAGCTAATGGAGAGGTAAGAGGAGCTAATGTAGAGGTAAGAGGAGCTAGAGGAGCTAATGTAGAGGTAAGAGTAGCTAGAGGAGCTAATGTAGAGGTAAGAGTAGCTAGAGGAGCTAATGTAGAGGTAAGAGGAGCTAATGTAGAGGTAAGAGGAGCTAGAGGAGCTAATGTAGAGTAAGAGGAGCTAGAGTAACTAATGTAGAGGTAAGAGGAGCTAGAGGAGCTAATGTAGAGGTAAGAGGAGCTAGAGTAGCTAATGTAGAGGTAAGAGTAGCTAGAGGAGCTAATGTAGAGGTAAGAGGAGCTAATGTAGAGGTAAGAGGAGCTAGAGGAGCTAATGTAGAGGTAAGAGTAGCTAGAGTAGCTAATGTAGAGGTAAGAGGAGCTAGAGGAGCTGATGTAGAGGTAAGAGGGGCTAATGTAGAGGTAAGAGGAGCTAGAGGAGCTAATGTAGAGGTAAGAGTAGCTAGAGGAGCTAATGTAGAGGTAAGAGTAGCTAATGTAGTAGTCAGAGTAGCTAATGTAGTAGTAAGAGTAGCTAGAGGAGCTAATGTAGAGGTAAGAGTAGCTAGAGGAGCTAATGTAGAGGTAAGAGTATCTAATGTAGTAGTCAGAGTAGCTAATGTAGTAGTAAGAGTAGCTAATGTAGCGGTAAGAGGAGCTAATGTAGAGGTAAGAGGAGCTAGAGGAGCTAATGTAGAGGTAAGAGTAGCTAGAGGAGCTAATGTAGAGGTAAGAGTAGCTAGAGGAGCTAATGTAGAGGTAAGAGGAGCTAATGTAGAGGTACGAGGAGCTAGAGGAGCTAATGTAGAGGTAAGAGGGGCTAATGTAGTGGTAAGAGGAGCTAGAGGAGCTAATGTACAGGTAAGAGTAGCTAGAGGAGCTAATGTAGAGGTAAGAGGAGCTAATGTAGAGGTAAGAGGAGCTAGAGGAGCTAATGTAGAGGTAAGAGGAGCTAGAGTAGCTAATGTAGTTGTAAGAGGAGCTAGAGTGGCTAATGTAGAGGAAAAAGTAGCTAGAGGAGCCAATGTAGAGGTAAGAGGAGCTAATGAAGAGGTAAGAGGAGCTAGAGGAGCTAATGTAGAGGTAAGAGGAGGTAGAGGAGCTAATGTAGAGGTAAGAGGAGCTAGAGTAACTAATGTAGAGGTAAGAGGAGCTAGAGGAGCTAATGTAGAGGTAAGAGTAGCTAGAGGAGCTAATGTAGAGGTAAGAGGAGCTAATGTAGAGGTAAGAGGAGCTAGAGGAGCTAATGTAGAGGTAAGAGGGGCTAGAGGAGCTAATGTAGAGGTAAGAGGAGCTAGAGGAGCTAATGTAGAGGTAAGAGGAGCTAGAGGAGCTAATGTAGAGGTAAGAGGAGCTAGAGTAGCTAATGTAGAGGTAAGAGTAGCTAGAGGAGCTAATGTAGAGGTAAGAGGCGCTAATGTAGAGGTAAGGGGAGCTAATGTAGAGGTAAGAGGAGCTAGAGGAGCTAATGTAGAGGTAAGAGTAGCTAGAGTAGCTAATGTAGAGGTAAGAGGAGCTAGAGGAGCTAATGTAGAGGTAAGAGGGGCTAATGTAGAGGTAAGAGGAGCTAGAGGAGCTAATGTAGAGGTAAGAGTAGCTAGAGGAGCTTATGTAGAGGTAAGAGGAGCTAATGTAGTAGTCAGAGTAGCTAATGTAGTAGTAAGAGTAGCTAGAGGAGCTAATGTAGAGGTAAGAGTAGCTAGAGGAGCTAATGTAGAGGTAAGAGTATCTAATGTAGTAGTCAGAGTAGCTAATGTAGTAGTAAGAGTAGCTAATGTAGCGGTAAGAGGAGCTAGAGGAGCTAATGTAGAGGTAAGAGGAGCTAGAGTAGCTAATGTAGTTGTAAGAGGAGCTAGAGTGGCTAATGTAGAGGTAAGAGTAGCTAGAGGAGCAAATGTAGAGGTAAGAGGAGCTAATGTAGAGGTAAGAGGAGCTAGAGTAGCTAATGTAGAGGTAAGAGTAGCTAGAGGAGCTAATGTAGAGGTAAGAGGAGCTAATGTAGAGGTAAGAGGAGCTAGAGGAGCTAATGTAGAGGTAAGAGGAGCTAGAGTAACTAATGTAGAGGTAAGAGGAGCTAGAGGAGCTAATGTAGAGGTAAGAGTAGCTAGAGGAGCTAATGTAGAGGTAAGAGGAGCTAGAGTAGCTAATGTAGAGGTAAGAGTAGCTAGAGGAGCTAATGTAGAGGTAAGAGGAGCTAGAGGAGCTAATGTAGAGGTAAGAGGAGCTAGAGTAACTAATGTAGAGGTAAGAGGAGCTAGAGGAGCTAATGTAGAGGTAAGAGTAGCTAGAGGAGCTAATGTAGAGGTAAGAGGAGCTAATGTAGAGGTAAGAGGAGCTAGAGGAGCTAATGTAGAGGTAAGAGGAGCTAGAGTAACTAATGTAGAGGTAAGAGGAGCTAGAGGAGCTAATGTAGAGGTAAGAGTAGCTAGGGGAGCTAATGTAGAGGTAAGATGAGCTAATGTAGAGGTAAGAGGAGCTAGAGGAGCTAATGTAGAGGTAAGAGGAGCTAGAGAAGCTAATGTAGAGGTAAGAGGAGCTAGAGTAACTAATGTAGAGGTAAGAGTAGCTAGAGGAGCTAATGTAGAGGTAAGAGGAGCTAATGTAGAGGTAAGAGGAGCTAGAGGAGCTAATGTAGAGGTAAGAGGAGCTAGAGTAACTAATGTAGAGGTAAGAGGAGCTAGAGGAGCTAATGTAGAGGTAAGAGTAGCTAGGGGAGCTAATGTAGAGGTAAGAGGAGCTAATGTAGTAGTCAGAGTAGCTAATGTAGTAGTAAGAGTAGCTAGAGGAACTAATGTAGAGGTAAGAGTATCTAATGTAGTAGTCAGAGTAGCTAATGTAGTAGTAAGAGTAGCTAATGTAGCGGTAAGGCGACTCCGGGATCTTGGCCTTCTAGGCAGAGTTGCAAAGAAAAATACTTATCTCAGACTGGCCAATAAAAAGAAAACATTACGATGGGCAAAAGAACACAGACAGTGGACAGAGGACCTCTGCCTAGAAGGCCAGCATCCCAGAGTCGCCTCTTTACTGTTGACGTTGAGTCTGGTATTTTGCGGGTACTATTTAATGAAGCTGCCAGTTGAGGACTTGTGAGGCCTCTGTTTCCGAAACTAGACACTCTAATGTACTTGTCCTCTTGCTCAGTTGTGCACCGGGGCCTCCCACTCCTCTTTCTATTCTGGTTAGAGCCAGTTTGCGCTGTTCTGTGAAGGGAGTAGTACACAACGTTGTACGAGATCTTCAGTTTGTCTCACATGGAATAGCCTTCATTTCTCAGAACAAGAATAGACTGACGAGTTTCAGAAGAAAGTTCTTTGTTTCTGGCCATTTTGAGCCTGTAATCTAACCCACAAATGCTGACGCTCCAGATACTCAACTAGTCTAAAGAAACCCAGTTTTATTGCTACTTTAATCAGTACAACAGTTTTCAGCTGTGCTAACATAATTGCAAAAGGGTTTTCTAATGATCAATTAGCCTTTTAAAATGATAAACTTGGATCAGCTAACACAACGTGCCACTGGAACACAGGAATGATGGCTGCTGATAATGGGCCTCTGTACGCCTATGTAGATATTCCATTAAAAATCAGTCGTTTCCAGCTTCAATAGTCATTTACAACATTAACAATGTCTACACTGTATTTCTGATCAATTTGATGTTATTTTAATGGACAAAAACCATGCTTTTCTTTCAAACACAAGGACATTTCTCAGTGACCCCAAACTTTTGAACGGAAGTGTATACATATTATAGAATGTAGGCATATGATATATAGATATGTTATAGATATGGATGTATATATTATAGTATGAAGGTATATGATATATAGATATGAATGTAAATATTATAGAATACAGGTTATATGTTATAGATATAGATGTATATATTATAGAATGTAGGTATATGTTATAGATATGTTATATATGTGGATGTATATATACTGCTCAAAAAATAAAGGGAACACTTTAACAACACATCCTAGATCTGAATGAAATAAATAATCTTATTAAATACTTTTTTCTTTACATAGTTGAATGTGCTGACAACAAAATCACACAAAAACAATCAATGGAAATCCAATTTATCAACCCATGGAGGTCTGGATTTGGAGTCACACTCAAAATTAAAGTGGAGAACCACACTACAGGCTGATCCAACTTTGATGTAATGTCCTTAAAACAAGTCAAAATGTAGTGTGTGTGGCCTCCACGTGCCTGTATGACCTCCCTACAATGCCTGGGCATGCTCCTGATGATGTGGCGGATGGTCTCCAGAGGGATCTCCTCCCAGACCTGGACTAAAGCATCCGCCAACTCCTGGACAGTCTGTGGTGCAACGTGGTGTTGGTGGATAGAGCGAGACATGATGTTCCAGATGTGCTCAATTGGATTCAGGTCTGGGGAACGGGCGGGCCAGTCCATAGCATCAATGCCTTCCTCTTGCAGGAACTGCTGACACACTCCAGCCACATGAGGTCTAGCATTGTCTTGCATTAGGAGGAACCCAGGGCCAACCACACCAGCATATGGTCTCACAAGGGGTCTGAGGATCTCATCTCGGTACCTAATGGCAGTCAGGCTACCTCTGGCAAGCACATGGAGGGCTGTGCGGCCCCCCAAAGAAATGCCACCCCACACCATGACTGACCCACCGCCAAACCGGTCATGCTGGAGGATGTTGCAGGCAGCAGAACGTTCTCCACGGCGTCTCCAGACTCTGTCACGTCTGTCACGTGCTCAGTGTGAACCTGCTTTCATCTGTGAAGAGCACAGGGCGCCAGTGGCGAATTTGCCAATATTGGTGTTCTCTGGCAAATGCCAAACGTCCTGCACGGTGTTGGGCTGTAAGCACAACCCCCACCTGTGGACGTCGGGCCCTCAAACCACCCTCATGGAGTCTGTTTCTGACCGTTTGAGCAGACACATGCACATTTGTGGCCTGCTGGAGGTCATTTTGCAGGGCTCTGGCAGTGCTTCTCCTGCTCCTCCTTGCACAAAGGCGGAGGTAGCGGTCCTGCTGCTGGGTTGTTGCCCTCCTACGGCCTCCTCCATGTCTCCTGATGTACTGGCCTGTCTCCTGGTAGCGCCTCCATGCTCTGGACACTACGTTGACAGACACAGCAAACCTTCTTGCCACATCTCGCATTGATGTGCCATCCTGGATGAGCTGCACTACCTGAGTCACTTGTGTGGGTTGTAGACTCCGTCTCATGCTACCACTAGAGTGAAAGCACTGCCAGCATTCAAAAGTGACCAAAACATCAGCCAGGAAGCATAGGAACTGAGAAGTGGGCTGTGGTCCCCACCTGCAGAACCACTCCTTTATTGGGGGTGTCTTGCTAATTGCTTATAATTTCCACCTGTTGTCTATTCCATTTGCACAACAGCATGTGAAATGTATTGTCAATCAGTGTTGCTTCCTAAGTGGACAGTTTGATTTCACAGAAGTGTGATTGACTTGGAGTTACATTGTGTTGTTTAAGTGTTCCCTTTATTTTTTGAGCAGTGTATATTATAGTATGTAGGTATATGTTATAGATATGGATGTATATATTATAGTATGAAGGTATATGATATATAGATATGGATGTATATATTATAGAATACAGGTTATATGTTATAGATATAGATGTATATATTATAAAATACAGGTTATATGTTATAGATATAGATGTATACATTATAGAATACCGGTTCTATGCTATAGATATAGATGTATATATTATAGAATACAGGTTCTATGCTATAGGATATAGATGTATATATTATAGAATACAGGTTCTATGCTATAGATATAGATGTATATATTATAGAATACAGGTTATATGTTATAGATATAGATGTATACATTATAGAATACAGGTTGTATGTTATAGATGTATATATTATAGAATGTAGGTATATGATATGTTGTAGAATGTTACCCAGTGTGAGGAAGGACTTCTCCAGGTCTCCCTTCACCTCCTTCCTGATGCTCTCCTGCATGTCGTATGGACTGTAGCTCTTGTACCTGTCAAACACTGGAATCGATACAGCCAACATTTGGTCAGCTTCCTGAACAGTCACCAGGTTCATAGAAACATCTACGTTCTTTATGTCTAAAAATTCTGGTTGTCGCTTGAATTTGAGTATTTGTCCAAAACAATCCTATGTGCATGAAGCAGTCACTTGTTAAAGAGTCGGGTACGTACCTTTCTGCAGGTGAGGGACACTTCTTTCTGACATGATGGTGATCCATGTAGCTACGTCAGTCCCCTTCCTCTTCACTCCTGCCTCATACAGAGCCTACAGAGACAGGAGAAGACAAATCAACCTGTATAATACACCTAACTAATCTACAGAGACAGGAGAGGACAATCAACCTGTATAATACACCTAACTAATCTACAGAGACAGGAGAGGTCAATCAACCTGTTTAATACACCTAACTAATCTACAGAGACAGGAGAGGACAATCAACCTGTATAATACACCTAACTAATCTACAGAGACAGGAGAGGTCAATCAACCTGTATAATACACCTAACTAATCTACAGAGACAGGAGAGATCAATCAACCTGTATAATACACCTAACTAATCTACAGAGACAGGAGAGGTCAATCAACCTGTATAATACACCTAACTAATCTACAAAGACAGGAGAGGTCAATCAACCTGTATAATACACCTAACTAATCTACAGAGACAGGAGAGGACAATCAACCTGTATAATACACCTAACTAATCTACAGAGACAGGAGAGGTCAATCAACCTGTATAATACACCTGTATAATACACCTAACTAATCTGCAGAGACAGGAGAGGTCAATCAACCTGTATAATACACCTGTATAATACACCTAACTAATCTACAGAGACAGGAGAGGACAATCAACCTGTATAATACACCTAACTAATCTACAGAGACAGGAGAGGTCAATCAACCTGTATAATACAACTGTATAATACACCTAACTAATCTACAGAGACAGGAGAGGTCAATCAACCTGTATAATACACCTGTATAATACACCTAACTAATCTACAGAGACAGGAGAGGACAATCAACCTGTATAATACACCTAACTAATCTACAGAGACAGGAGAGGTCAATCAACCTGTATAATACACCTGTATAATACACCTAACTAATCTACAGAGACAGGAGAGGTCAATCAACCTGTATAATACACCTGTATAATACACCTAACTAATCTACAGAGACAGGAGAGGTCAATCAACCAGTATAATACACCTGTATAATACACCTAACTAATCCACAGAGACAGGAGAGGACAATCAACCTGTATAATACACCTGTATAATACACCTAACTAATCTACAGAGACAGGAGAGTTCAATCAACCTGTATAATACACCTGTATAATACACCTAACTAATCTACAGAGACAGGAGAGGACAATCAACCTGTATAATACACCTGTATAATACACCTAACTAATCTACAGAGACAGGAGAGGTCAATCAACCTGTATAATACACCTGTATAATACACCTAACTAATCTACAGAGACAGGAGAGGACAATCAACCTGTATAATACACCTGTATAATACACCTAACTAATCTACAGAGACAGGAGAGGTCAATCAACCTGTATAATACACCTGTATAATACACCTAACTAATCTACAGAGACAGGAGAGGACAATCAACCTGTATAATACACCTAACTAATCTACAGAGACAGGAGAGGACAATCAACCTGTATAATACACCTGTATAATACACCTAACTAATCTACAGAGACAAGTAGGACAATCAACCTGTATAATACACCTAACTAATCTACAGAGACAGGAGAGGTCAATCAACCTGTATAATACACCTGTATAATACAACTAACTAATCTACAGAGACAGGAGAGGACAATCAACCTGTATAATACACCTGTATAATACACCTAACTAATCTACAGAGACAGGAGAGGTCAATCAACCTGTATAATACACCTAACTAATCTACAGAGACAGGAGAGGTCAATCAACCTGTATAATACACCTAACTAATCTACAAAGACAGGAGAGGTCAATCAACCTGTATAATACACCTAACTAATCTACAGAGACAGGAGAGGACAATCAACCTGTGTAATACACCTAACTAATCTACAGAGACAGGAGAGGTCAATCAACCTGTATAATACACCTGTATAATACACCTAACTAATCTGCAGAGACAGGAGAGGTCAATCAACCTGTATAATACACCTGTATAATACACCTAACTAATCTACAGAGACAGGAGAGGACAATCAACCTGTATAATACACCTAACTAATCTACAGAGACAGGAGAGGTCAATCAACCTGTATAATACACCTGTATAATACACCTAACTAATCTACAGAGACAGGAGAGGTCAATCAACCTGTATAATACACCTGTATAATACACCTAACTAATCTACAGAGACAGGAGAGGACAATCAACCTGTATAATACACCTAACTAATCTACAGAGACAGGAGAGGTCAATCAACCTGTATAATACACCTGTATAATACACCTAACTAATCTACAGAGACAGGAGAGGTCAATCAACCTGTATAATACACCTGTATAATACACCTAACTAATCTACAGAGACAGGAGAGGTCAATCAACCTGTATAATACACCTGTATAATACACCTAACTAATCTACAGAGACAGGAGAGGACAATCAACCTGTATAATACACCTGTATAATACACCTAACTAATCTACAGAGACAGGAGAGTTCAATCAACCTGTATAATACACCTGTATAATACACCTAACTAATCTACAGAGACAGGAGAGGACAATCAACCTGTATAATACACCTGTATAATACACCTAACTAATCTACAGAGACAGGAGAGGTCAATCAACCTGTATAATACACCTGTATAATACACCTAACTAATCTACAGAGACAGGAGAGGACAATCAACCTGTATAATACACCTGTATAATACACCCAACTAATCTACAGAGACAGGAGAGGACAATCAACCTGTATAATACACCTGTATAATACACCTAACTAATCTACAGAGACAGGAGAGGACAATCAACCTGTATAATACACCTGTATAATACACCTAACTAATCTACAGAGACAGGAGAGGACAATCAACCTGTATAATACACCTAACTAATCTACAGAGACAGGAGAGGTCAATCAACCTGTATAATACACCTGTATAATACACCCAACTAATCTACAGAGACAGGAGAGGACAATCAACCTGTATAATACACCTGTATAATACACCTAACTAATCTACAGAGACAGGAGAGGACAATCAACCTGTATAATACACCTAACTAATCTACAGAGACAGGAGAGGTCAATCAACCTGTATAATACACCTGTATAATACAACTAACTAATCTACAGAGACAGGAGAGGACAATCAACCTGTATAATACACCTGTATAATACACCTAACTAATCTACAGAGACAGGAGAGGTCAATCAACCTGTATAATACACCTGTATAATACACCTAACTAATCTACAGAAACAGGAGAGGACAATCAACCTGTATAATACACCTAACTAATCTACAGAGACAGGAGAGGTCAATCAACCTGTATAATACACCTGTATAATACACCTAACTAATCTACAGAGACAGGAGAGGACAATCAACCTGTATAATACACCTGTATAATACACCTAACTAATCTACAGAGACAAGTAGGACAATCAACCTGTATAATACACCTAACTAATCTACAGAGACAGGAGAGGTCAATCAACCTGTATAATACACCTGTATAATACACCTAACTAATCTACAGAGACAGGAGAGGACAATCAACCTGTATAATACACCTAACTAATCTACAGAGACAGGAGAGGACAATCAACCTGTATAATACACCTAACTAATCTACAGAGACAAAAAAAAAACACTCAGCTGATTGGTTCTGGTACGGTGTTTTAGTGTCAGTATCAAAACGTTAGTGTTTGGTTCTGATACGGTGTTTTAGTGTCAGTATCAAAACGTTAGTGTTTGGTTCTGGTATGGTGTTTTAGTGTCAGTATCAAAACGTTAGTGTTTGGTTCTGGTGTAGTGTTTTAGTGTCAGTATCAAAACGTTAGTGTTTGGTTCTGGTGTAGTGTTTTAGTGTCAGTATCAAAACGTTAGTGTTTGGTTCTGGTACGGTGTTTTACTGTCCGTATCAAAATGTTAGTGTTTGGTTCTGGTACGGTGTTTTAGTGTCAGTATCAAAATGTTAGTGTTTGGTTCTGGTACGGTGTTTTAGTGTCAGTATCAAAACGTTAGTGTTTGGTTCTGGTACGGTGTTTTAGTGTCCGTATCAAAACGTTAGTGTTTGGTTCTGGTAAGGTGTTTTAGTGTCCGTATAAAAACGTTAGTGTTTGGTTCTGGTACGGTGTTTTACTGTCAGTATCAAAACGTTAGTGTTTGGTTCTGGTACGGTGTTTTAGTGTCAGTATCAAAACGTTAGTGTTTGGTTCTGGTACGGTGTTTTACTGTCCGTATCAGTGCTTTAGTGTATTTGTCTTACTCTGGCATCCTGGTCAATCTTCTCGTAGTCAACAATATTTGAGGGCTCATCTCTCTTGGCCTATTGAATGACATAGAATACAATGGAGTATACAGTTTACACCAATATTCAGACAGACTCCTTCGTATTCAAAATCATTATTAAAGCTATTGGATGGTCAATCTTAGGAAGCTAGACATTGTAAAGTCATTGTATGATCCTACCTGTACCAGGGCCAACAGCAGACTCCTGAAGTCTCCTGACGTGTCCCCAGCCACGTCCTTCTCCAGATCCTTCTTGAACACTGTAGATATATAACGTATAAAACACATAATCCTTACATTTTCAATCCTTACATTTAATACATTTTCAATCATGTTCATTCTAATTGCTTCTCCTTGCTACTTGCTTCTCCTTGCTACTTGCTCCTACTTACATTCCTTGTAGACGCGTTTGATTTCCACCAGTTCATCAGCGCTGCGGGAACAGACCATCTCTATCAGAGTCTCCTCATCGGTCCCCAGACCCTGGAGAGAACAGGGGTTTTAACAGCAGTATGAATAGTACAGACCCTGGAGAGAACAGGGGTTTTAACAGCAGTATGAATAGTACAGACCCTGGAGAGAACAGGGGTTTTAACAGCAGTATGAATAGTACAGACCCTGGAGAGAACAGGGGTTTTAACAGCAGTATGAATAGTACAGACCCTGTGTCTGGGCCACACATTAATCAGACCAGGAGAGGGCAGCAGTGACTGTGACCTGTGTAGTTTAGGGTTCATGTAGGAAAGATTGTGGCCTCCTCTTTACCTTGATGGATCCTTTGATCTCAGAGGCATCGTATTGAGCTGTACTCTTCATCAGTCCCAGAATTACAGCCTCCAGAGACCCAGACAGAGCCCCCTTCAGAGCTGTGATCATATCCTACAGGAGAGACATACACAGAGATGACAGACCGTCCCACTGTAAAATACACAGAGATGACAGCCCGTCCCACTGTAAAATACACAGAGATGATAGTCCGTCCCACTGTAAAATACACAGAGATGATAGCCCGTCCCACTGTAAAATACACAGAGATGATAGCCCATCCCACTGTAAAATACACAGAGATGATAGCCCGTCCCACTGTAAAATACACAGAGATGACAGCCCATCCCACTGTAAAATACACAGAGATGATGGCCCGTCCCACTGTAAAATACACAGAGATGATAGTCCGTCCCACTGTAAAATACACAGAGATGATAGACCGTCCCACTGTAAAATACACAGAGATGACAGACCGTCCCACTGTAAAATACACAGAGATGACAGACCGTCCCACTGTAAAATACACAGAGATGACAGACAGTCCCACTGTAAAATATGTCTAAATGAGGTTGGATTCTCTTCATGTCCACATTAGCAGCAGTTGCTTTATGAAAAAAGCATCTTCCAGAACCAAAACAATCTCTATTCCCCCCCCCTCTTACCTTCTTGGATCTCTTCTCATACTCAAAGGCGATCTCTCTCCTCTGGGAGTAGCTCCGTCTGGTCAGGATGTCAATGATGGTCAGCTCATCCACACCTGGGGAACATGGGAAATATTACAGAGGTGTGATTAACATACATTTAACCATGAATTGATTTCTATAGATAAAGACCCAGCTGGGGAACATGGGAAATATTACAGAGGTGTGATTAACATACATTTAACCATGAATTGATTTCTATAGATAAAAGACCCAGCTGGGGAACATGGGAAATATTACAGAGGTGTGATTAACATACATTTAACCATGAATTGATTCCTATAGATAAAAGACCCAGCTGGGGAACATGGGAAATATTACAGAGGTGTGATTAACATACATTTAACCATGAATTGATTTCTATAGATAAAGACCCAGCTGGGGAACATGGGAAATTTTACAGAGGTGTGATTAACATACATTTAACCATGAATTGATTTCTATAGATAAAGACCCAGCTGGGGAACATGGGAAATATTACAGAGGTGTGATTAACATACATTTAACCATGAATTGATTTCTATAGATAAAGACCCAGCTGGGGAACATGGGAAATATTACAGAGGTGTGATTAACATACATTTAACCATGAATTGATTTCTATAGATAAAGACCCAGCTGGGGAACATGGGAAATATTACAGAGGTGTGATTAACATACATTTAACCATGAATTGATTCCTATAGATAAAAGACCCACCTGAGGAACATGGGAAATATTCCAACTTAATAACATACATTGGCCACACTAGCTTTGTGTGTATAGAGTAGGTACAGACAGATATATTATAGTAGGAAGTAAAAGGTTTGATATATCACATGAAAACTTTTTGATGAGATTGACACTGATAAAAGATGAAATCCCAAACAGCAATAGCCTTGTATAGTAACATTTCCTTCATGATCACTGATCTACAAGGCCTTGATTTGGTACAGTATACACACTATGGTGGAAAAACAGCTCGTCGGGGCTTTCAGTGGTACAGGGGACTGCAGTGAGTTAGCGGTGGTTGGTTTGTGGCAGACCGACAGGGCTGGAAGGCGAAGGCGTTGTCTGACAGAAAATCCCTGTATACTCTGTGGGTTTAGTGAAGTCATGTTGGGAACGCAGGCAGGAAAGTGACTCAGAATGAGCAGTTCTACACCACAACCAGCACTGTGTTTACGTACATGTTTCCATAGAGGGACTCCATTAATGAAAATACAAAAAAAAAACAATGTCAAGAATCAGGATTAGGTTTTTCTCCAAATCGCCGGTATTTAACAACGATTGATGGAAATGATGTGAAAATAAAATAGCAGAGACAAACAAGGATGGCAATAGATACTATGGAAATACAATGTTACTGATCTAAAATATGTTCAGCTGATCCAATGATGTCTGTTTACGGGCACAGCGCCACAGAAGAAAGGTACGACGTGGTTCACAAGGTGCAGTAATGTAAAACGGCCAGCAGATGGCGCTAAACCGCGGAATGCGCAGAACAACATAATGAGAGGCAGAGCATTTACTGTTACCAGCTCACACTGTGTTCTGTTTATATAGTAACCCCTCTAGATACACTGAATTAGTAGGATATTACGACGTTTATATTAGTGCAAATACATTGTGACAGATATATTAATGCACCAATCAAGTTCACAATGCACAATGTATTTCTAATCTAGAAAACATTATAAAGTGATACACTCTAACCGGTGGGACTACGATAACCTTGTAGTGATTCTCTCACCTTTGGTTTTGACGGCCGTTTCTATCCTGGCAGCATCTTTAGCTGGATCAAAATCCCCTGCTGCCACCACCGTGGGGAATTTAGGCTCGCTCTCCTGAAGAGGACAGAGTTACATTACCAGTTTACAGTCACTGACAGATGACAGATTTCATTACAGGTTGACCCATGACCTAATGGTGATCGTAGTTCAGCTGTAGTGAACTCACCCCTCCAAAATTCAGCGTGAGCTGGCCCAAGAACTCAGAAACCAACGCCATTGTGAAATCCCTGTAAAAAAAAAAAAAAAAAAAGACACATCTGGTGTGTTCAAGATGGCTACAGGCATTTGAAAGACATTGTGTCTGTCTCAGTGAGCAGAGACAGTATAGAACCTGCACTGACTTACCTTAGAATAAGAACCTAGAGATATCTGACTTACCTTAGAGTAAGAACCTAGAGATAGCTGACTTACCTTAGAGTAAGAACCTAGAGATAGCTGACTTACCTTAGAGTAAGAACCTAGAGATAGCTGACTTACCTTAGAGTAAGAACCTAGAGATAGCTGACTTACCTTAGAGTAAGAACCTAGAGATAGCTGACTTACCTTAGAGTACAGAACCTAGAGATATCTGACTTACCTTAGAGTACAGAACAGAACCTAGAGATAGCAGTAGATTGTTCCCGTTATGAAGCCTGTTCGGGGTGTGGTGCTGGTTAAATACCGCTGGCAGATCACACTGGTATGACTCAAAGCATAGCTCCAACTCCTGTCCCTGAGTCCACACTCCTCCCCTCCAGTCTCTCTGTCTCTCTTCTCTCCACTCCCTCCCTCCCCTGTCCATCTCTCCCTCCCTACTCCCCCCTCCTTCCCTACTCCCTCCCTCCCTCCCCACTCCCACCCCCCCGTCCATCTCTCCCTCCCCCCTCCCTCCCTCCCTCCCTCCCTCCCCACATCTCTCCCTCTCTCTGTTCTAACCGTAGAGCATAGCTCCAACTCCTCCCTCTGGGCTGACCCCCCCTTGTTCTGATAGTCCTCCCTCTATCTTTTCATCTCTGTAATCCCTCCACCGTAGCCCCACCCAGGGTTAGTGGGCCTCTGCCACAGAGCAGAGCAGAGCAGAGCCCGGAGGAAGCAAACAGGCTGAGGAGAAAGCACCAAATGGAGAACATCAGGACTATTTGAATATGCGTCGGACATTCATCTGAAAAGTGGAGATGAAGTTTCTCTATGTCGTCTTTCCTCATTGGAGAACTTGTTTGTTTGATGTCATTGCAGTGTGTTCTGCCTCCAGGACATGTGATGCACCAGCCCATGTGACAGGGGGATGTGGTGAAGACACACACTCGCTAAACACATCTGACTAGAGTTGTACACCACCCAACACAAAATGGTGGAAACATCACCCACATTATAGATCCCATGATTCTGGTAGAATTACGTCAGGGTGTGAGGTCATTCTGCTTCCTCCGGCACAGCTTTGTGCACTCTGCTTCCTGTTGAAATGCATTTCAACTGTGCTCCAGTGTTTTCTCTGTGACACCAGCCCAGTCACACTCCTGACCAATGTGCTCCAGTGTTTTCTCTGTGACACCAGCCCAGTCACACTCCTGACCAATGTGCTCCAGTGTTTTCTCTGTGACACCAGCCCAGTCACACTCCTGACCAATGTGCTTCGGTGTTTTCTCTGTGACACCAGCCCAGTCACACTCCTGACCAATGTGCTCCAGTGTTTTCTCTGTGACACCAGCCCAGTCACACTCCTGACCAATGTGCTCCAGTGTTTTCTCTGTGACACCAGCCCAGTCACACTCCTGACCAATGTGCTCCAGTGTTTTCTCTGTGACACCAGCCCAGTCACACTCCTGACCAATGTGCTCCGGTGTTTTCTCTGTGACACCAGCCCAGTCACACTCCTGACCAATGTGCTCCGGTGTTTTCTCTGTGACACCAGCCCAGTCACACTCCTGACCAATGTGCTTCGGTGTTTTCTCTGTGACACCAGCCCAGTCACACTCCTGACCAATGTGCTTCGGTGTTTTCTCTGTGACACCAGCCCAGTCACACTCCTGACCAATGTGCTCCAGTGTTTTCTCTGTGACACCAGCCCAGTCACACTCCTGACCAATGTGCTTCGGTGTTTTCTCTGTGACACCAGCCCAGTCACACTCCTGACCAATGTGCTTCGGTGTTTTCTCTGTGACACCAGCCCAGTCACACTCCTGACCAATGTGCTTCGGTGTTTTCTCTGTGACACCAGCCCAGTCACACTCCTGACCAATGTGCTTCGGTGTTTTCTCTGTGACACCAGCCCAGTCACACTCCTGACCAATGTGCTCCAGTGTTTTCTCTGTGACACCAGCCCAGTCACACTCCTGACCAATGTGCTCCAGTGTTTTCTCTGTGACACCAGCCCAGTCACACTCCTGACCAATGTGCTCCAGTGTTTTCTCTGTGACACCAGCCCAGTCACACTCCTGATCAGTGGTTGTGAATGCCTGAGTAAGACATTAGGCCTGGGTCATTTCTCCACTGTTCTCTCCTCTACTGTGATTAATGACACTCCTTCTGACTAACACACATGATTACTGGTTATGAATGTGAATGTCCCCAAAAGGCCTGGGTCGTATCTCCACTGTTCTCCTCCCTGTGTACCCAGGGAATGATTCACGCTACTTCCTATCCCTCACCGTCCATCATCAGGATATCGTTCACCCACCAGCTAATCCCTCAGGATAAATATGAACCAATCCTCCGCCGCTTCCTGCCTTGTTCAGTGCAGACAGCAGTCTAATTGAACAGGGCTTGTCCAATCAATGCCCTTTCCCCATTCTACACACATACAATCCATCCGTTCCTCACCTCACACCTCCCTCCCTCCCTCTTATTTGATTTATTTGTAATAATTAATTTGAACCCGTTGTATTGTGGACAGGCTAAAAGAGCCATGTAGTAATTCAGCTGTGCCCAATACAAACAAGCAGGCAACCCCTAAACAACCTTCACTCAATCATCAACAACCACAACATAACGCTTTATGCACCTCTCCGTCGCAGGGCCTAAGGGAGCTCATTTGCTAAAAGGTACGTTTAAAGCCCAATAAACTACGTGCCACTTGACAACTCATTCACTTTAACGGCTTAATGAAAAGGAAAAAATATCATTTTTCTCCTGGTTGGGAAGCAGAGAGGTACTGGTTGGCGCCCTGCCAGTCTGTCTGTAATAACTCACTCATACAGTCAGAGGAATAGACAAACGCAAGGGGATCAGTTCCACAGCTACAGTATAGATTCCTGTTAACCTCAGAGTCTTACATTTTACAGTTTTAGTCAATTTAGCAGACGCTCTTATCCAGAGCGATTTACAATTAGTGCGTTCATCTACAGATAGCTAGGTGTGACAACCACATATCTCAGTCATAGGAAGTACACTTTTCCTTCAATAAAGTATCTATCAGCAAAGTCAGAGCTGGAAGGGCGTGGGGGTGGTGGGGTATTATTTAAAGAGTATTATTTAAAGAGGAACTGACAGCATTTTAGCAACATGAAATCTTATTCAAATCTGTTCACTTACACCCCCAGAAAGAAAATGACACGTTGTTTTGTTGTTTGTGTTTTACATTTTCTGACAAGCGAGCGCTTGGATATGGTCATTTTCACGTTTTCATATATTCTTAGAACGTTTGGAAATTACGTATATTAATGCATTTGTGAAAATTCTTTATCAATATAGAGTGGGAAAGCGGCTGTGTGTTTGGACAATTAATAGACACTGCAGTACATAAAACCTAATTAAAAACATCTGTCTTGTCCAGGACGGAGTTTATGCAGACTGGCGTGTCACAGCCAATCAGAGCTACAGTAGGCCATTATGCAAACAAGTCATTTGCCACACGGGCCTTCCATCATTCACTTTGAACTGGCCTGAGTTTTTTACAGGAAGTTGGGCCTGCCATCATTCACTTTGAACTGGACTGAGTTTTTTTACAGGAAGTTGGGCCTGCCATCATTCACCTTGAACTGGACTGAGTTTTTTTACAGGCAGTTGGGCCTTTCCATCATTCACTTTGAACTGGACTGTGTGTTTACAGGCAGTTGGCCTTCCATCATTCACTTTGAACTGGATTGAGGTTTTTACAGGCAGTGGGACCTTTCCCTCATTCACACAAAATTGACTTGTATGGATTTCTATAAATAGGTTGTTAAATATCAAGTGAGACCTCTCACGTTTGGGAACTTTACAGTCCTATTGATCAAACAATCATACAAAAGGTAGGCTCTCTATCCCTACATGCACATCAACAAATACAAAATCAACAGCTAATTCTAGCCAGACCAAGACTAGCTAAAATCTAACGAAGGAACATTAGATAAACTCTCTCACACTGTTTCAGTTAGTTGGCCTCCAAAATTGCACTGATAAACATTTGGGAATAGCCTGCTTGTCCTTCTGTAGCTTTCCTGCCAATACATGCATTGTCCCTAACTGGCTAAAGTTGGCTAGCTTCCTAGCTAGCTCCTTCCAGGAACAAATGAGAGAGCACCTCACTGACCATTTTATCCACCCTATTAGAGCTGGTTTGGCTGTTTGCATGTTATCTACAGCATTTTTGACTAACTATTACTTTTTTGTTGCCTACTTTTACTGACACCGGTCATATTCAGCGGGTGTTTTGCGCGTTCGTAAATTTATCAGTTATTCTGCGCTCTGGCACAATCAGACAAGAGTGCTCTGAAATTGGAGAAGATAGCTAGACAGAGTGATATGCTAACTGGATAGAAGTCATTCAGCTAGCTGGCGAAGCAATTCACATTTCTTCCTAGCTAACCAAATGACAGGTGCATCACTAGCTGTGTAGTCACCGAAGAACGATTTGAGGAGGGAGAAAGTCAGTCACTCACCCAATCCTCCAGCAGCTAGCTAGCTATATAGCTAACGTTAGGCTCTGTGTTTTTAGCTTGCTAAATAAATAGATATGCTAGCATATTAAGAACATAATGACTGACTTGTGATCATTGCCCTTGCTAGTTTAATTGTATTGACATTCCCAGCCTTAGTTACATTTATCTGTTTTATACCAGGCCAGCTGTGATTTACAACCTGATAGCAATATTTTTTTGGGACTACCAAGAAATGTATTGGTGAATTATATTAATTATGCATCCATCTATTCTGACAACAATGCCTTAGTGTACATCTGTAACGGTCATCGTACGTAATGGACCAAGGCGCAGCGGGTTGAGTGCTCATCTTAAATTTATTTGAACACTGAACAAAACAAGAAAACGAATGAACAGTAATGCAGGCTACACACACAGCAGTGCAAAAACAACTTCCCACAAAACCCATTACAAAAAACACTCCTCTATATAGGACCTTCAATCAGAGGCAACCAAGAACAGCTGCCTCCAATTGAAGGTCAAACCAATAACCCTAAACATAGAACAAGAAAGACTAGACCAGAACATAGAAATATACTAACATAGAACATAACCAAAAACCCCGGAACACTCTAAACAAACACCCCTCTACATAAACACATAGCCCAACAAACCCCGAAACACTCTAAACAAACACCCCCCGCCACGTCCTGACCAAACTACAATATAACAAATAACCCCTTTACTGGTCAGAACGTGACAACATCACAGAATGTTGAATCATATAGAACCTATTTTTACAGTTGGTTTTGTAGCATAAACTGGGAATTTGATATTTTGGGCTGATATTATGATTGTTTGTTTGTTTAATATTTGCAAAGTAGTTCAAACGCTGTCAGTTCCACTTTATGATACTCTTTGAAGAGGTAGGGTTTCAGGTGCTTTCGGAATATGAGCAGGTACTCTGCTGTTCTAGATTCAGGGGGAAGCTGGTTCCACCATTGGGGTGCCAGGACAGAAGAGCTTGGAGAAGAGCTTGGACTGGGCTGAGTGGGAGCTGTCCTCCCGTAGGGGTGGGAGGACCAAGAGACCAGGAACAGAGTGCTCGGGTTGGGGTTTAGGGTTTGAGCATAGCCAGAAGGTAGGAAGGGGCAGTTCCTCTTGCTGCTCCGTAGGCAAGCACCATGGTCTTGTAGTGGATGTGAGCTTCCACTGGAAGCCAGAGGAGCGGGGTGACAACCTTGGGAAGGTTGAACACCAGGCGGGCTGCAGCGTTCTGGATAACTTGCAGGGGTTTGGTGTAGAGGTCGACCGATTATGATTTTTCACCGCCGATACCGATTATTGGAGGACCCCAAAAAAAGCCGATACCGATTAATCAGCCAATTTTTATATATACATTTGTAATAATGACAATTACATACAACAATACTGAATGAACACCTTTATTTTAACTTAATATAATACATCAATAAAATCCATTTTGTCTCAAATGCATAATTATGTACAATTCTGGCAAATTAATTACGGTCTTTGTTAGGAAGAAATTGTAACGCCCTGGCCATAGAGAGGGGTTTTTGTTCTTTATTTTCGTTAGGCCAGGGTGTTACATTGGGTGGGCGTTCTATGTGCATTTTTCTATGTTGGTTTGTCTCATTGATTTTGGCCATGTGGCTTCCAATCAGGCACAGCTGAAGTTCGTTGTTGCTGATTGGGAGTCACACATAAGGTGCATGTTTTTCCTTTGGGTTTTGTGGGTAATTGTTTCTGTTTAGTTTTGTACCTAGCAGAACTGTAGGCTGTCGTTCATTTTCGTGTTTTGTTTAAAGTGTTTCTATTAATTAAATATTGAATATGAACACTCACTCCGCTGCGTATTGGTCCACCTTTTCCGACGAGGACTTCTGTGTTTCATCTGACGACGAAGACAGCCGTTACAGAAATGGTCTTCACACAGTTCGCAACGAGCCAGGCGGCCCAAACTGCTGCATATACACTGACTCTGCTTGCACAGAACACAAGAGAGGTGACACAATTTCCCTAGTTAAAAGAAATTCATGTTAGCAGGCAATATTAACTAAATATGCAGGTTTAAAAATATATTCTTGTGTATTTAAGAAAGGCATTGATGTTTATGGTTAGGTACACATGGTGCAACGACAGTGCTTTTTTCGCAAATGCGCTTGTTAAATCATCACCCTTTTGGCGAAGTAGGCTGTGATTCGATGATGAATTAACAGGCACAGCAACGATCATACGCAACGCAGGACAAGCGAGATAAACTTGTAATATCATCAACCATGTGTAGTTAACTAGTGATTATGTTAAGATTGATTGTTTTTTATAAGATAAGTTTAATGCTAGCTTGCAACTTACCTTGGCTCCTTGCTGCATTCGCGTAACAGGTAGTCAGCCTGCCACGCAGTCTCCTCGTGGAGTGCAATGTAATTGGCCATAATTGGTGTCCAAAAATGCCGATTACCGATTGTTATGAAAACTTGAATTCGGCCCTAATTAATCAGCCATTCCGATTAATCGGTCGACCTCTAGTTTGATGGCACAAGCGGGGATCCCAGCCAACATACAGTTGCAGTAATCCAGACGTGAGATGACAAATGCCTGGATTAGGGCCTGTGCCGCTTCCTGTGTGAGGTAGGGTTGTACTCTACGGATGTTGTAGACCATGAACAAGTCACTGCTTTGATGTTTACAGAGAACGACGGGGTATTCTCCAGGGTCACGCCAAGGTGCTTTGCACTCTGGGGGGACGACACTGGAGTCCTCAATTGTGATGGAGGTCTTTGAGCGGGCAGGCCTTCCCCGGGAAGAAGAGCACCTCTTGTTGAGGTTGAGCTTGAGGTGGTAGGCCAACATCCAAGCTGAGATATCTGCCAGGCACTGGGATGACAGAAGGAGGAAAGGAGAAAAGTACTTGAGTGTCATCAGCATAGCAATGATAGGAGAGACCATGTGAGGATATGATGGAGCCCAATGACTTGGTATATAGAAAGAAAATAACCTAGAACCGAGCCCTGGGGGACACCAGTAGTGAGAGTACATGATGCAGACACAGATCCTCTCCACGTTTCCTGGTAGGAGCGGCCTGCCAGGTAGGATGTAATCCAAGAGTGTGCAGAGCCTGAGATGCCCAGCCCTGAGAGGGTGGAAAGGAGGATCTGATAGAGCCCGAGATGTCCAGCCCTGAGAGGGCGGAGAGGAGGATCTGATAGAGCCTGAGACACCCAGTCCTGAGAGGAGGATCTGATAGAGCCTGAGACGCCCAGCCCTGAGAGGGCGGAGAGGAGGATCTGATAGAGCCTGAGACACCCAGTCCTGAGAGGAGGATCTGATAGAGCCTGAGACGCCCAGCCCTGAGAGGGTGAAGAGGAGGATCTGATGGTTCACGGTGTTGAAGACAGCAGATAGATCTAGTACGATGAGAACAGAGGAGAGAGAATCAGCTTCGGCAGTGCAGAGAGCCTCCGTGACACAGAGAAGAGCAGTCTTGGTTGAGTGACCCGTCTTGAAGCCTGACTGGTTAGGGTCAAGAAGATGGTTCTAAGAGAGATAATGAGAGAGTTGATCAGAGACAACAAACTCAAGTGTTTTGGAAATAAAATAAGGGATACAGGTCTGTAGTTTTTGACCTCAGATGAGTCGAGTGTTGGTTTCTTGAGGAGGGGAGCAACTCGGGTCATTTTCAAGTCCGAGGGGACGCAGCCAGTGGTCAGGGATGAGTTGATGAGGGAAGTGAGGAATGGGAGAAGGTCTCCAGAGATGGTCTGGAGAAGGGAGAAGAGGATGGGGTTCCGCGGACAGGTTTTTGGGAGGCCAGACCTCACTAGTCTGGAGAGAGAGGGGAGAAAGAGGTCAAGGTGTAGGGTAGTTCTGTGTGAGAGAGACCAGTGGACTCAATAGGCTGAGTGAATGAGGAGCGGATGTCGACAACCTTTTTTTCAAAATGGTTGACAAAGTCGTCCGCAAAGAGGGAAGGGGAGAGGATGGAGGATTAAGGAGGGAGGAGAAGGTGGAAAATAGTTTTCTAGGGTTAGAAGGTTGAAATTTAAGATGATAGAAAGTGGCTTTAGCAGTCGATACAGAGGAAGAGAAGGTGGAGAGGAGGGAGTTTAACGATGATAGGTCCTCCGAAAGTTTAGTTTTCCTCCATTTTTGCTCAGCTGCACACAGCCCTGATCTGTAAGATCACAATGAGTCACTCAGCAGGAATGGAGGGGTGAGCCGGCCTGGGAGGAAAGGGGACAGTGTGAGTCATAGAATGCGGGAGGGGGGAGGAGAGAGAGAGAGAGAGAGAGAGACCAAAGACCTGGAAGGGGGGTTACAGAGATATTTCTAGGAGAACAGAGACCTGGAGGGGGGTTACAGTGAGATTAGTAGGAGAACAGAGACCTGGAGGGGGGTTACAGTGAGATTAGTAGGAGAACAGAGACCTGGAGGGGGGTTACAGTGAGATTAGTAGGAGAACAGAGACCTGGAGGAGGGATGCAGTGAGATTAATAGAAGAACAGAGACCTGGAGGGGGGTTACAGTGAGATTAGTAGGAGAACATCCTCTACTAAAGATGAGGTCAAGCGTATTGCCTACCTTGTGAGTGGGAGGAGAAAGGGTGAGGTCAAAAGAGGCAAGGAGGGGAAAGAGAGTTGGAAAGAAATGAATCAAAGGCAGATGTCGGTAGGTTGAAGTCGCCAAGTACAGTGAGCCATCAGCCAGAAATGAGCTTATCTAAGTGTTAAAGTCATTTAGGAACTCTCCAAGGGCACCTGGTGGGTGATAGATGACAACAATGTTAAGCTTGAGTGGACAAGTGACAGCGACAGCATGGAATTCAAATGAGGAGATAGACAGGTGAGAGACCAGATGGACAGGTGAGAGAGGGAGAAAAGAGCAAGTCTCCAGAGAAATGAGTAGTTCTGAGTCACCAGATACTCAGGGGACTGAAGGGCAGCATAGATCTGCGTTCTTGACCGCAGATTCAGGAGTTCCAAACGTTGAGTCCAAAATCAAATCAAATGTATTTATATAGCCCTTCTTACATCAGCTGATATATCAAAGTGCTGTACAGAAACCCAGCCTAAAACCCCAAACAGCAAGCAATGCAAGTGTAGAAGCACGGGGGCTAGGAAAAACTCCCTAGAAAGGCCAAAACCTAGGAAGAAACCTAGAGAGGAACCAGGCTATGAGGGGTGGCCAGTCCTCTTCTGGCTGTGCCGGGTGGAGATTATAACAGAACATGGCCAAGATGTTCAAATGTTCATAAATGACCAGCAGGGTCAAATAATAATAATCACAGTAGTTGTCGAGGGTGCAACAGGTCAGCACAAGAATTCCAATAATTCCACAAGGGTTGTGCGAACAGGAGGCTGATGGCACCTTAATTGGGGATGACAGGCTCGTGATAATAGCTGGAACGGAATCAGTGGAATGGTATCAAATACATCAAACACATTGTTTTGATTCCATTCCATTTGCTCCGTTCCAGCCATTATTATGAGCCGTCCTCTCCTCTGCAGCCTCCACTGGCGCTCAGGTTACACTAAATTAGAAGGGTTGCAGCCAAGGGGTGGGGAGCGTCTGTAAAGCCTACAGGGAGAGGAGCGAACAGGTATGGAAAACACACACGTAGTTGCCAAAGCTACAGAAAAGCAAAATGAGATCATCAGAAAATAACTAGGTATAAGATAATCAAGTGACAGAGTGGAGTGGAGCCTTCCTCTCTTTCCTTCCTCCAACAACTCCGCAGAACAACTCCCCAGAACAACTCCCCAGAACAACTCGGTAGAACAACTTGGTAGAACAACTCCGCAGAACCGTCTTTGTTTCTCCATCCTCATCTGAGATACTCCCCCTCTCCCTCCCTCCTCGTCTGAGACACTCCCCCTCCCACTCTCCATCCTCACCTGAGACACTCCCCCTCCCCCTCTCCATCCTCACCTGAGACACTCCCCCTCCCCCTCTCCATCCTCACCCCTCAGATTCAGCCTCATCTTGTTTTATCACCGTCGAACAGTGATGAGGTCACAGCTTTGTACAGGCTGGCTGGGTTTCTCCTCTTTCTCCAGTCATTCCATTTCATACAATATGACGACAGTCATCCAGTCATTTGTTAACGTATTGCTTCATATTCTTGTGATGGGCAATGTGGTTTGATTAATGTAATAAAGATCAGAATTTAAAAAAATGATATTGTCTTAAAGGTCAGAGTTTTAAAAACGACATTGTAATAAAGATCAACGTTTTTTAAAAAGTAAACTTTACAAACAGCTTGGATTTTCATTGGAGGGGTGAATAAAAGCTATGTAGGCCTATGTTGCAATCCACTGGTATGTGATAACTGCTGTTGGTTAAGACATATCCTTCTCTCTGCCAGAGGAGGACAGACAGAGATCTGAACTCTCCCTCCGAGAAGGGGGGATTGAAATGACTGTGACACACCCTGGATCTGAGAGGGGGGAGGGATATGACTGTGACACATCCTGGAGCTGAGAGGGGGGGAGGGATATGACTGTGACACACCCTGGAGCTGAAAGTAGGGGTAGTGAAACGGTTGTGACACATCCTGGAGCTGAAAGTAGGGGGAGGGATATGACTGTGACACACCCTGGAGCTGAGAGGGGGGGAGGGATATGACTGTGACACACCCTGGAGCTGAGAGGGGGGGGGGGATATGACTGTGACACACCCTGGAGCTGAAAGTAGGGGTAGTGAAACGGTTGTGACACATCCTGGAGCTGAAAGTAGGGGTAGTGAAACACATCCTGGAGTGTCTTGGAGAGCCCGGTTACCATGGAGAGATACGATATATATAATCTACCTGATTAGGAGAACTGAAACCTCTCCAGTGCCTCTCATTGGTGTAAAATGATTTCTGGTACTGTTAGTTGTACCCTTTAGGTGACCCCATATAATGTTTCCCACAGACTGAAGCTAGCTATGAGCATGGTGCTTGCAACAGCAGGATAGTGGGTTGGATTCCCAGGACCACTTGTACGTAAAATGTATGCAGCATGACCGTAAGTTGCTTTGGTTATAAGCGTCTGTTAAAACGGCATATATTATTATATTTACGCTTGACTTCAAACATAAAAATGTCCCTCTCGTGGTCCTGTAGATTTATTTCAGATCAAATGTTTATTAAAACTACGATCATGATCAATTTAGTACAGAAAGCAACTTCATATGACTTGGCTGACGAGAGTTAATGATCACCTGTGGTAGTGATAAATACGTATTGATCACCTAGTTTCACTTCAAAAGGGAGTGCTCTGCTCAGGCTGGCTCTACTGATAACACTCTACTGATAACACAAGGCATCTGGACAGGGGCCTTTCCCTGGTAATAAACCTCATGTTACGAGACAAGCACATGTCTGTTAGGGGAGAGAGTGGGCTGCCTGTGTACTGATAGGGTTTGCTTTATATTGTTTTATATTTCCACACTATGAGGTTGGAATTATACTGTGAAATTGTGAAGAAAAAAATGTTTTTGCCGTTTTAGTGTAAGAGCTGTTTGAAAAGACAGACTGACATTTTATCTTGTTTTGGTGGGAGGAAGTTTTTGCCTGCCTGGCAACATCACCAGGCGGTATAAGTTAATAGACCAATAAGAAAGAGAGTTTCAAACCTCTTTGCCAATTACAGCTAGTTTTCAGGTTACATATCCCTCCCATTAGGCTCATACAGTTAGGCCCCCCCACTCAGACCCCTCCCAGACAATCCTAGCAAATGTCTTGCTTGAGCAATTGTTCTTTGCTAAGAAGCTATTTAAAAACTTTTTTTTTAACCATTTTTATCAAATTAAATAAATTACAGTAAGGTACTTAATTGTTACCCAAATGATTTGACGTTGAGATAAAGAACCAATGCAGACGTTTTTTAAGACTTTGTGTCGTAACATCTTCCATACCTGCAATAAAAAAAGTCCAGCCCGACTACTCGACCAGCCATCCCTCAAGCAATCTGAGTCTGTGGACAAAGTTAAGCCCCAACTGTCCCTTCAACAGAATACTCACTTGAAAATATCTTGTGTGTGTGTGCATTGACCAAAGCTCTTACTTTCAATACTAACGTTGCTATAATTACAGCGCAGTAAAGACTGAGCAACAGGGTCAATGGAAGGTCTTCTCATTTCCTGAAGCACTCTGCGAATGCAATATCGGTTGGTTGTCATGGTAACCTGGCAAACAAATCATATGGAGTTACACAGAGGGATGAATCACCTGGACCAGCTGAAGGTGGGGAAGAAGGG
Organism: Salmo salar; assembly: GCF_965601325.2. Classification (NCBI taxonomy): domain Eukaryota; kingdom Metazoa; phylum Chordata; class Actinopteri; order Salmoniformes; family Salmonidae; genus Salmo; species Salmo salar. The sequence goes on from NC_138301.1 coordinate 56,741,637, forward strand.
AGGAGGAGGAGGAAGGGAGATGTGGGGAAGAAAGAAGGAGGCGGAGGAGGAAGGGAGAGGTGGGGAAGAAGGGAGGAGGAGGAGGAAGGGAGACGAAGGGAGAGGTGGAGAAGAAGGGAGGAAGAGGAGGAGGAAGGGAGAGGTGGAGAAGAAGGGAGGAGGAGGAGGAGGAAGGGAGAGGTGGGGAAGAAGGGAGGAGGAGGATGGGAGAGGTGGGGAAGAAGGGAGGAGGAGGAGGAGGAAGGGAGAGGTGGGGAAGAAAGGAGGAGGAGGAGGATGAGAGAGGTGGGGAAGAAGGGAGGAGGGAGGAGGGAGGAGGAGGAGGAAGGGAGAGGAAGGGAGAGGTGGAGAAGAAGGGAGGAGGAGGAGGAGGAGGAGGAAGGGAGAGGTGGGGAAGAAGGGAGGAGGAGGAGGAAGGGAGAGGTGGGGAAGAAGGGAGGAGGAGAAGGAGGAAGGGAGAGGTGGGGAAGAAAGGAGGAGGAGGAAGGGAGAGGTGGAGAAGAAGGGAGGAGGAGGAGGAGAAAGGGAGAGGTGGGGAAGAAGGGAGGAGGAGGAGGAATTGAGAGGTGGGGAAGAAGGGAGGAGGAGGAGGAAGGGAGAGGTGGGGAAGAAGGGAGTAGGAGGGGAGGGTGGAGATGGGGGCAGAGGAGACTGGAGGGGAGGGTGGAGAAGGGGGGAAGAGGAGACTGGAGGGGAGGGTGGAGAAGGGGGAAGAGGAGACTGGAGGGGAGGGTGGAGAAGGGGGAAGAGGAGACTGGAGGGGAGGGTGGAGAAGGGGGAAGAGGAGACTGGAGGGAGGGTGGAGAAGGGGGGAAGAGGAGACTGGAGGGGAGGGTGGAGAAGGGGGAAGAGGAGACTGGAGGAGGGGAAGAAGGTTCGCGGACAAAAAAATCACAGAAAGAAGTTCACAGGAAGAAGTGGAAAAGGTTGCCATGACTTTTTCCAGTGTAACTGTAGTAAAACAAAAGTCTGATCTCTAATGAACTGTTTACTGGACAGGGATAATGCAGCATTCATAACCAAGTGGGAGGTGGGAATTTGCCAGTTACGAATCGTAAATCAATGCCAGTTGAATGCATTCACGTGCTTTGAACTCGCTGAGAAACGTCAACCATAAACTAAAAGTACAGCTATCATGCTTGTAAACAAATTATAATGTTAAAAAAAACGTTTTATAAATAACGTTTTGTTGTTACATTTAACTACCGAAAAATGCTGTTATCCTCTTTTATCCAGGTCATTTCCTTAGTATGTGACATCAGAGGTCAGCATGTGGGAGAAGTCAGGAGTTCAGAGATAATAGGTGAGTTTCCCCACTAGAAATTACCATTTGGAGGGGCGTTCAAGTGGGGGTTTTCCCAGGCGTATGTGGTAAATAGCAACTTCCCACTTTGTTCTGAACACAGCATTACCAAGCTCAGTGTAATGTAATGGGGCTATACTGCAGAGGGCCTAGTGCTTCTGCATCCTCTGCTGGGTTAAACAGGACCACAGAATTAGAAGACCATTTTCAAGGTTTTATTGTGTAAGGTTTTAATTCACAATAAAAAATAATGTGACAGTCAGTAGCTGTATACATGTATTACAGTAATAATGTCTTGAGGATTTGTGGTACTACGGTGGCCCTTAATAAGGGCAAAGTATCTTTTAACCTGTTAGGGCTAGGGGGCAGTATTTACACGGCCGGATAAAAAACGTACCCGATTTAATCTGGTTATTACTACTGCCCAGAAACTAGAATATGCATATAATTATTGGTTATAATTTCTAAAACTGTTTGAATGGTGTCTGTGAGTATAACGGATCTCATATGGCAGGCAAAAACCTGAGAAGATTCCTTACAGGAAGTGGCCTGTCTGACAAGTTCTTGTTCTTCTTGACTCTCTTTATTGAAAACTGAGGATCTTTGCTGTAACGTGACACTTCCTACGGCTCCCATAGGCTCTCAGAACCCGGGAAAAAGCTGAATGATGTAATTCCAGCCCCTGGCTGAAAAACATTAGCGCCTTTGGTAAGTGGTCTATCAGAGGACAATGAGACTGAGGCGCGTGCACGAGGCGACCCCATGTTTTTATTTTCTCTCTCTTTGTACTAAAACACAGATTCCCGGTCGGAATATTATCGCTTTTTTACGAGAAAAATGGCATAAAAATTGATTTTAAACAGCGGTTGACATGCTTCGAAGTACGGTAATGGAATATTTAGAATTTTTTTGTCACGAAACGCATCGGGCGCGTCACCCTTCTTTACCCTTTCGGATAGTGTCTTGAACGCACGAACAAAACGCCGCTATTTGGATATAACTATGGATTATTTTGAACCAAACCAACATTTGTTATTGAAGTAGAAGTCCTGGGAGTGCATTCTGACGAAGAACAGCAAAGGTAATAACATTTTTCTTATAGTAAATCTGACTTTGGTGAGGGCTAAACTTGGTGGGTGTCTAAATAGCTAGCCCTGTGATGCCGGGCTATCTACTTAGAATATTGCAAAATGTGTTTTCACCGAAAACGCTATTTTAAAATCAGACATAGCGAGTGCATAGAGGAGTTCTGTATCTATAATTCTTAAAATGATTGTTATGTTTTTTGTGAACGTTTATCGTGAGTAATTTAGTAAATTCACCGGAAGTTTGCTAGTTCTGAACGTCGCATGCTAATGTAAAAAGCTGGTTTTTGATATAAATATGAACTTGATTGAACAAAACATGCATGTATTGTATAACATAATGTCCTAAGATTGTCATCTGATGAAAATCATCAAAGGTTAGTGCTGCATTTAGCTGTGGTTTGGGTTTATGTGACATTATATGCTAGCTTGAAAAATGGGTGTCTGATTATTTCTGGCTGGGTACTCTGCTGACATAATCTAATGTTTTGCTTTCGTTGTAAAGCCTTTTTGAAATCGGACAGTGTGGTTAGATTAACGAGAGTCTTGTCTTTAAAATGGTGTAAAATAGTCATATGTTTGAGAAATTGAAGTAATAGCATTTCTAAGGTATTTGAATAACGCGCCACGGGATTCCACTGGCTGTTACGTAGGTGGGACGAAATCGTCCCACTGGCCCTAGAGAAGTTAAATATGAATGACAAGGCACGCCATACCTGGGGTGTCTACGTTGCCTTTTGACCACAGGATTAACAGAGAAATCCACCTCTGATGTCCAGGACAAGCACATACTGTTGGAAGGCTACTGTGGATACATTCCTCCTTATTAAAGGCTACTGTGGATACATTCCTCCTTATTAAAGGCTACTGTGGATACATTCCTCCTTATTGAAGGCTACTGTGGATACATTCCTCCTTATTGAAGGCTACTGTGGATACATTCCTTCTTATTAAAGGCTTCTGTGGATACATTCCTCCTTATTAAAGGCTACTGTGGATACATTCCTCCTTATTAAAGGCTACTGTGGATACATTCCTCTTTATTAAAGGCTACTGTGGATACATTCCTCCTTATTAAAGGCTACTGTGGATACATTCCTCCTTATTAAAGGCTACTGTGGACACATTCCTCCTTTATTACAGTTTTTCTCGATTGTTTACACACATTTTCTGAAAGTATGCCTCATATTCTCAGAACTCTACACACAAATCAGAAAACACACACACAATGGGCAAAACCCCTCAATTCTCCAGCAAAATGAAACCTTACATTCAAAACAATGTTATTTCTTATCAAAATGGTATTTTGTTTTCAAATGACACACACAAACCATCATATGAATAGACATTTATAAGAACCAGTTGAACACTGATGTGCTCAATGTAAAACACTATGATGAATGGAAAACACTTCTTCTCCATTCATCATAATGACTTAGGCCTTTTTTTGGTTCAGTGTTGCCATTACTACAGACAGTACATACATAAGTGTGTTGTAAAATATTTGAGAATATTGTTTTTATACTCAGAACACACAAATACACGGTAAGAAATATATTTTATTTTTCCCACAAAAAAAATTTACACAGTGTACATCCCATTCCCAACCAACACAAAGTTGCACATACAGTGGTCTACATACAAAACAGAAGAATTTAATGTATACAGTTACAGTAAAAAAAAACTTTAAAAAACTATGCTGCATCCTCTCTTCTGTTGCGGTCTGGCCACAGCACCTCATCCACATCACAAGCAATGTTTTCCCTGGCCAAGCAGCAGGGGAAATATCGCCTAGCATGGCGATTCCAGCCATGAAAAGCATCAGCTGCTATATCTCCACATGCGTCTTCCATAGCTTGGAGAAGAGGTTTGTGGAGTTCGGTCATACACTTTCCATCTCCAGGCAGAAAAAAATTCCTCAATAGGATTGAGGAATGGAGAATATGGAGGGAGATACACAACTAAAAAGCGTGGGTGGGCAGTGAACCAGTTACGAACCAGAGCAGCCCTGTGGAAACTTACGTTGTCCCAAATGACAACGTACCTGAGCTGCTCTGGGCCATCTACCTGATCTGGCGGAATGAGTGTGTTGTGTAGGGTGTCCAGGAATGTGATCAGATGGGCGGTGTTGTAGGGGCCAAGGGTAGCATGGTGATGGATGACGCCGTGGTGGGTAATCGCTGCACACATTGTGATGTTCCCTCCGCGCTGGCCAGGGACTTGAACAATGGCACACTGGCCGATGATATTCCTTCCCCTCTTTCGTCTTTTTGTGAGGTTGAATCCAACCTCATCAATGAAGATGAACTGGTGCTCCACTGCAGCCACCTCTAGCTCAAGGACTCTCTGAAACCCACATGACAATATCAGAAATAGACATGGAGTGGTCACTATTGTGAAGCACAATCATTATGATTACAATACTGAAATATGTATAATTAAACAGTGTTGAGAGTATGCATCAATTGTGGGATTATATAGGACTCACTTGCACATAGTTATATCGCAATTCTTTAACTTTCTGAATTGCGTTCAAATGGCACCCTGTAGACCTGCTTCATCCTGAGATTATTTCTGCGCAAGACATGGTCCAGTGTTGATAAGCTTACCCTATCAATATTTTGAAATATCTCATTGTTTTCTATTATTTTTCTTTGTATTTGCCGTAATGTTATGGCGTTATTTTCTAGGACCATGTTGATGATTTCAGTTTCCTGTTCAGGAGACAGAACCCGTTCCCGACCACCTTGTGTTGGTAATCTTTCAGTTCTGCCAAACAAATAGTAAAATACTGTAAATACAAAGTAGGAATACATTTCCCAAATACTTGAAACATACTTTATTTTTACAGTCCTACAGAACAGTCCACAGGCAATACTGTACTACTGTACTCATTGAGTACTGTATTGATATGCAGTACTGCAATTTTCTAGTGAGAGTAGATTTCTTACCTATTCTAATTTCGGAATGTCCGGATGATGGATGCTACAGTGTACCTGCTCAAATTTGGCTGTACTCTTTGCCCAGCCTCCCTCATTGTTAGACCATGGTTGACCACATGATAAACCAAAGTGGCTCGGATCTCATCAGAGATTACGGTCCTTGGCCTTCCTCGTCCTCGTCCTCGTCCTTGTCCTCCCCGTCCTCCTCCTCTTACTCTCACTCCTCTGGCTCTGCCTCTGTTTCCAATGTTGGCATCCATTGCTCCAAAACAGAAGAGCTCACCTGTTGCCCTTTTATTCTAAAGCTCTGATTGCTAAATGTAAAACTGTGTGACGGGTGTTTGCCCATGTGATGAGTCAGTGTGCATATATGAATGGCAGTGTGTTCATTGTGAAAACAAGAGATTTTCTGCATGAAAATTGTGCCAAATGCAAAGAATTGTGTGTAGTGTTTTGAAAAAGTGTGTTTTAGAACTGCAATTTGAGTGTAAAGCAGGAATTGTCCTTGTAGCTTAGCAGAATTGGTTCAGGGGGTTGGTGCATGAGTTACATGTTGTGGTCATTGTGTCTCAAGTACCAGTATTTGTGTGTAAACAATTGAGAAAAACTGTAAAGGCTACTGTGGATACATTCCTCCTTATTAAAGGCTACTGTGGACACATTCCTCCTTTATTAAAGGCTACTGTGGATACATTCCTCCTTATTAAAGCGAGAACAAGAATACCAAAGTAACAATCAGTAGGCTACATTCCAATAGGGCACATTCATTTGTGTAAAATGTTGTTAAAATACATTGTTTAGGCCTCCTGAGTGGTGCCCGTGGCGGACCGGGCGCATGCACACTAACACGGTCATCAGTTGTACGGTGTTTCCTCCGACACATTGGTGCGGTAGGCTTCCGGGTTAAGTGAGCAGTGTGTCAAGAAGCAGTCCTCCTTGGCAGGGTCGTGTTTCGGAGGACGCAAGGGCTCTCGAACCTTCACCTCTCCCGAGTTCGTACAGTGGAGTTGCAGCGATGGGACAAGACTGTAACTACCAATTGGATATCACGAAATTGAGGAGAAAAAGGGGTAATTTTTTTTTTTATATACCGTAATTTCCGGACTATTGAGCGCACCTGAATAAAAGCCGCACCCACTGAATTTTAAAAAAAGTATTATTTTGAACATAAATAAGCCACACATGTCTATAAGCCGCAGGTGCCTACCGGTACATTGAAACAAAGAACTTTACACAGGCTTTAACGCAACACAGCTTGTAACAAAAATAAATAGGCTTTAACGAAACACGGCTTGTAACAAAATAAATAGGCTTTAACGAAACATGGCTTGTAACAAAAAATAAATAGGCTTTAACGAAACACGGCTTGTAACAAAAAATTAAGAATTAGCAGCAAACAGTAGCCTACCAAGAAAGTCATTGGTCACTATCTTCCTCCTCCTGTGCACTGAAACCACTGAACCACTGAACCACTCGGCGTTGAATAGCCTCAGAATTGCTTCATCCGATATTGGATCGTTTTCATTGTCACTCTCGTCACTTTCATCCCGAGGCAAATCCCCCGCTGAGCCCTCTTCAACACACAGCAGTCCAGCCTTTCGAAACCCGTTGATGATAGTGGATTTTTTGACAATGCTCCACGCTGTCAGGACCCATTTTTAAAATCCATATATTAGCCGCGTCATTGTTTAAGCCGCGAGGTTCAAAGCCTGGGAAAAAAGTTGCGGCTTATAGTCCGGAAATTACGGTAACTGTTAACTGATGCTCCAAATGTGTTGAGTCTTGAACGTGTTAACTTAGCCAAATTAGTATAACATGGACATAGTATCTGTCTAACTAACTATATATCACTGTATAACAAATTATAAATAATACATCAAATAATAATATAGTAACATATACTTTATATACACTATATATTGAACAAAATAACGACAGGAAATGGATGATTGCTAGCTTTTCTCTAAGCTGCCATTTTAATTCTGGGACAACCACACATTACACACACCGAGAACTGATGTGTCCAATGCACTTTTAATAAAAAGTCATAATATTAAAACGATACAGGTTTGTTTTCTTAAGTGCAATATAACAATATTCATCATATTAGAATGAAAAGTATTTAAAAAGACAACTTTACATTTATTATTTTTCTTTTACAGTTTTGTATTTACAAAAAAATAAAAAATCCCCCAAAATACTTACATGATATATATTCATGACTCAGAAAAAGAAACAGAGCAGGATTAAAAATAAAAATGTCTGTATGTCATTATCTTAAAGATCAGTAGCATAATACGTACCATCAAAACATAAACCCCCCCACTGTGCTGTAGATGGTTCTCCAGTTAAAAATAACTTTTTTAATTTTTTTTTACATCTTTTTAATTTAATTAACAAAGGTTATGTTCTATGTTCCTTTCTCCATCAAACACGAGAAGACTCGTTATTGTAAAGGAACTAAAACACACATGTAATCCATCTTAGAAAAAAAACAACAACATTGAAATAGATTGACTATTATTTTAAACCATACAGCCCTGGCTAGACAACACAGTCATTAAATAACAATGAACAGCCAGAGTGAACTGATATGATGTCATAGCAGTATTTTGAAGATGGTAATTGAGTATTCAGTCTGAATGGTTATAAAATCTTTTTTTTTTTTTTTTGTATAGGAAACTATGGCCTCTCCAGACTCAATAGCAGTACTGAATTTAATGAACCGTTTTCAAAGCCCACATTCCAGTACATACTGTAGAGGCTGTAGAACAGGAAGTGCATCACTCATAATGTAATAGCTCAATACTTATTTTCCTGATTATTTTTTGAGCAATGAGACTCATCTTGCGATGCTCTTTCTATGAGACCATAGAGTTCTAATATTCCTGACATGTCATTGTGATTGATATAAACAAGCCATGTTGGTCAGGTCTGATGAGTTATAGACAGTCAGTCCAGTAACCAGCCATGTTGGTCAGGTCTGATGAGTTATAGATACAGTCAGTCCAGTAACCAGCCATGTTGGTCAGGTCTGATGAGTTATAGATAGTCAGTCCAGTAACCAGCCATGTTGGTCAGGTCTGATGAGTTATAGATACAATCAGTCCAGTAACCAGCCATGTTGGTCAGGTCTGATGAGTTATAAATACAGTCAGTCCAGTAACCAGCCATGTTGGTCAGGTCTGATGAGTTATAGACAGTCAGTCCAGTAACCAGCCATGTTGGTCAGGTCTGATGAGTTATAGACAGTCAGTCCAGTAACCAGCCATGTTGGTCAGGTCTGATGAGTTATAGATACAGTCAGTCCAGTAACCAGCCATGTTGGTCAGGTCTGATGAGTTATAGATAGTCAGTCCAGTAACCAGCCATGTTGGTCAGGTCTGATGAGTTATAGATAGTCAGTCCAGTAACCAGCCATGTTGGTCAGGTCTGATGAGTTATAGACAGTCAGTCCAGTAACCAGCCATGTTGGTCAGGTCTGATGAGTTATAGACAGTCAGTCCAGTAACCAGCCATGTTGGTCAGGTCTGATGAGTTATAGACAGTCAGTCCAGTAACCAGCCATGTTGGTCAGGTCTGATGAGTTATAGACAGTCAGGCCAGTAACCAGCCATGTTGGTCAGGTCTGATGAGTTTTAGACAGTCAGTCCAGTAACCAGCCATGTTGGTCAGATCTTATGAGTTATAGACAGTCAGTCCAGTAACCAGCCATGTTGGTCAGGTCTGATGAGTTATAGATACAGTCAGTCCAGTAACCATCCATGTTGGTCAGGTCTGATGAGTTATAGATACAGTCAGTCCAGTAACCAGCCATGTTGGTCAGGTCTGATGAGTTATAGACAGTCAGTCCAGTAACCAGCCATGTTGGTCAGGTCTGATGAGTTATTGACAGTCAGTCCAGTAACCAGCCATGTTGGTCAGCTCTGATGAGTTATAGACAGTCAGTCCAGTAACCAGCCATATTGGTCAGGTCTGATGAGTTATAGATACAGTCAGTCCAGTAACCAGCCATGTTGGTCAGGTCTGATGAGTTATAGATACAGTCAGTCCAGTAACCAGCCATGTTGGTCAGGTCTGATGAGTTATAGACAGTCAGTCCAGTAACCAGCCATGTTGGTCAGGTCTAATGAGTTATAGATACAGTCAGTCCAGTAACCAGCCATGTTGGTTAGGTCTGATGAGTTATAGACAGTCAGTCCAGTAACCAGCCATGTTGGTCAGGTCTGATGAGTTATAAATACAGTCAGTCCAGTAACCAGCCATGTTGGTCAGGTCTGATGAGTTATAGATACAGTCAGTCCAGTAACCAGCCATGTTGGTCAGGTCTGATGAGTTATAGATACAGTCAGTCCAGTAACCAGCCATGTTGGTCAGGTCTGATGAGTTATAGATACAGTCAGTCCAGTAACCAGCCATGTTGGTCAGGTCTGATGAGTTATAGACAGTCAGTCCAGTAACCAGCCATGTTGGTCAGGTCTGATGAGTTATAGATACAATCAGTCCAGTAACCAGCCATGTTGGTCAGGTCTGATGAGTTATAGATACAATCAGTCCAGTAACCAGCCATGTTGGTCAGGTCTGATGAGTTATAAATACAGTCAGTCCAGTAACCAGCCATGTTGGTCAGGTCTGATGAGTTATAGACAGTCAGTCCAGTAACCAGCCATGTTGGTCAGGTCTGATGAGGTATAGACAGTCAGTCCAGTAACCAGCCATGTTGGTCAGGTCTGATGAGTTATAAATACAGTCAGTCCAGTAACCAGCCATGTTGGTCAGGTCTGATGAGTTATAGACAGTCTGTCCAGTAACCAGCCATGTTGGTCAGGTCTGATGAGTTATAGACAGTCAGTCCAGTAACCAGCCATGTTGGTCAGGTCTGATGAGTTTTAGACAGTCAGTCCAGTAACCAGCCATGTTGGTCAGGTCTGATGAGTTATAGATACAGTCAGTCCAGTAACCAGCCATGTTGGTCAGGTCTGATGAGTTATAGATACAGTCAGTCCAGTAACCAGCCATGTTGGTCAGGTCTGATGAGTTATAGATAGTCAGTCCAGTAACCAGCCATGTTGGTCAGGTCTGATGAGTTATAGATAGTCAGTCCAGTAACCAGCCATGTTGGTCAGGTCTGATGAGTTATAGACAGTCAGTCCAGTAACCAGCCATGTTGGTCAGGTCTGATGAGTTATAGACAGTCAGTCCAGTAACCAGCCATGTTGGTCAGGTCTGATGAGTTATAGACAGTCAGTCCAGTAACCAGCCATGTTGGTCAGGTCTGATGAGTTTTAGACAGTCAGTCCATTAACCAGCCATGTTGGTCAGATCTGATGAGTTATAGACAGTCAGTCCAGTAACCAGCCATGTTGGTCAGGTCTGATGAGTTATAGATACGGTCAGTCCAGTAACCAGCCATGTTGGTCAGGTCTGATGAGTTATAGATACAGTCAGTCCAGTAACCATCCATGTTGGTCAGGTCTGATGAGTTATAGATACAGTCAGTCCAGTAACCAGCCATGTTGGTCAGGTCTGATGAGTTATAGACAGTCAGTCCAGTAACCAGCCATGTTGGTCAGGTCTGATGAGTTATTGACAGTCAGTCCAGTAACCAGCCATGTTGGTCAGGTCTGATGAGTTATAGATACAGTCAGTCCAGTAACCAGCCATGTTGGTCAGATCTGATGAGTTATAGACAGTCAGTCCAGTAACCAGCCATGTTGGTCAGGTCTGATGAGTTATAGACAGTCAGTCCAGTAACCAGCCATGTTGGTCAGGTCTGATGAGTTATAGATACAGTCAGTCCAGTAACCAGCCATGTTGGTCAGGTCTGATGAGTTATAGATACAGTCAGTCCAGTAACCAGCCATGTTGGTCAGGTCTGATGAGTTATAGATACAGTCAGTCCAGTAACCAGCCATGTTGGTCAGGTCTGATGAGTTATAGACAGTTAGTCCAGTAACCAGCCATGTTGCTCAGGTCTGATGAGTTATAGACAGTCAGTCCAGTAACCAGCCATGTTGGTCAGGTCTGATGAGTTATAGACAGTCAGTCCAGTAACCAGCCATGTTGGTCAGGTCTGATGAGTTATAGATACAGTCAGTCCAGTAACCAGCCATGTTGGTCAGGTCTGATGAGTTATTGATACAGTCAGTCCAGTAACCAGCCATGTTGGTCAGGTCTGATGAGTTATAGATACAGTCAGTCCAGTAACCAGCCATGTTGGTCAGGTCTGATGAGTTATAGATACAGTCAGTCCAGTAACCAGCCATGTTGGTCAGCTCTGATGAGTTATAGACAGTCAGTCCAGTAACCAGCCATGTTGGTCAGGAAGATGAGTTATAGACAGTCAGTCCAGTAACCAGCCATGTTGGTCAGGTCTGATGAGTTATAGATACAGTCAGTCCAGTAACCAGCCATGTTGGTCAGGTCTGATGAGTTATAGATACAGTCAGTCCAGTAACCAGCCATGTTGGTCAGGTCTGATGAGTTATAGACAGTCAGTCCAGTACTTCAGCTCCAACCAAATGGCTTTCACAATAACGTCTTTACACAGGTTTAAATAAAAATAATAATACATTTCAACAAACACGTTTTTTTTAAGACTAGAAACTCCGTGGTTCAGTACTCTGTATAAAACAGTTTCATCCCCTAACAACGTGACATTTACAAATGAAATAAATACAGTCCCAACCAGCCAAGGCTGACACACTGATACAGGTACCAGCCGGGAATAATAATCACTTAGTCTTAACATCTACAACCCGTTGGTACTCTATGGAAACAACATGGTGGCTTAGTCTAGAACGGTCTAGAACCCAAGGGTCTGCTCACTGAAGGAACCTAGCATCACACGCCTGAAGAACAACTAAAATAATCTCACGTTCTACTTATCTACCCAATGAAAATTTAAATGGAAGCAAGTCTCCCCACAGTAATGTTCCAACATCTAGACAGAATCTATAGCAGTATGTTGTATAGACAGAATCTATAGCAGTATGTTGTATAGACAGAATCTATAGCAGTATGTTGTATAGACAGAATCTATAGCAGTATGTTGTATAGACAGAATCTATAAGCAGTATGTTGTATAGACAGAATCTATAGCAGTATGTTGTATAGACAGAATCTATAGCAGTATGTTGTATAGACAGAATCTATAGCAGTATGTTGTATAGACAGAATCTATAGCAGTATGTTGTATAGACAGAATCTATAGCAGTATGTTGTATAGACAGAATCTATAGCAGTATGTTGTATAGACAGAATCTATGAGCAGTATGTTGTATAGACAGAATCTATAGCAGTATGTTGTATAGACAGAATCTATAAGCAGTATGTTGCTCTCACTTGGTCTGTATAGACAGAATCTATAAGCAGTATGTTGTATAGACAGAATCTATAGGTAATTCCATCCGGTGAGTTTAAGCAGAAGCAGAGAACAGAACTAGTCATACATGAAGGTGAAACAATAAAACACAGAATTCAGAATATAGAAGAGAACAAAAAAAATAAAAGTCAAGTGTGATACATTAGAATTTATCGACATGCAATATTTGAGACCATACACAAGATAAAAAAAAATCCAACATTGATATCATTACTGCTTGACATTCGGTTATGGCTGAAGTTACTTTCATTTAGTTTTGAGACTTGCAGTTTGACTGCAGTGCTTTGGAGAGTCTACTGTCATGCTAGAGATGTGGTGAGATGGACTGAGTGTGAAAATGGCAGAAAGGAGGAGAAGAAAACAAGGGAGGAAAACCTCTCCGACTGACCACGGTATCCTTCACTAATGAAACCTCTCCGACTGACCACGGTATCCTTCACTAATGAAACCTCTCTGACTGACCACGGTATCCTTCACTAATAAAACCTCTCCGACTGACCACGGTATCCTTCACTAATGAAACCTCTCTGACTGACCACGGTATCCTTCACTAATAAAACCTCTCCGACTGACCACGGTATCATTCACTAATAAAACGGTATCCTTCACTAATAAAACCTCTCCAACTGACCACGGTATCCTTCACTAATGAAACCTCTCTGACTGACCACGGTATCCTTCACTAATGAAAAACCTCTCCGACTGACCATGGTATCCTTCACTAATAAAACCTCTCCAACTGACCACGGTATCCTTCACTAATGAAACCTCTCTGACTGACCATGGTATCCTTCACTAATAAAACCTCTCTGACTGACCACGGTATCCTTCACTAATAAAACCTCTCTGACTGACCACGGTATCCTTCACTAATAAAACCTCTCCAACTGACCACGGTATCCTTCACTAATGAAACCTCTCCGACTGACCACGGTATCCTTCACTAATAAAATCTCTCCGACTGACCACGGTATCCTTCACTAATAAAATCTCTCCGACTGACCACGGTATCCTTCACTAACAAAACCTCTCCAACTGACCACGGTATCCTTCACTAATAAAATCTCTCCGACTGACCACGGTATCCTTCACTAATAAAATCTCTCCGACTGACCACGGTATCCTTCACTAATAAAATCTCTCCGACTGACCACGGTATCCTTCACTAACAAAACCTCTCCAACTGACCACGGTATCCTTCACTAATAAAACCTCTCCAACTGACCACGGTATCTTTCACTAATAAAACCTCTCCGACTGACCACGGTATCCTTCACTAATAAAACCTCTCCAACTGACCATGGTATCCTTCACTAATAAAACCTCTCTGACTGACCACGGTATCCTTCACTAATAAAACCTCTCTGACTGACCACGGTATCCTTCACTAATAAAACCTCTCCAACTGACCACGGTATCCTTCACTAATGAAATTCTCTCTGACTGACCACGGTATCCTTCACTAATGAAACCTCTCCAACTGACCACGGTATCCTTCACTAATAAAACCTCTCCAACTGACCACGGTATCCTTCACTAATAAAACCTCTCTGACTGACCACGGTATCCTTCACTAATAAAACCTCTCCAACTGACCACGGTATCCTTCACTAATGAAACCTCTCCAACTGACCACGGTATCCTTCACTAATAAAACCTCTCTGACTGACCACGGTATCCTTCACTAATAAAACCTCTCCAACTCTTATCGCTGTGTTGGACAGACCCCATGATGAAAGCCTCTGTATATGGCACATAGAACATGATTTGACCACAATTCTGCCAGGAGATGGTGAAAAACCCCCCCGAACATTTCATCTGATGAACACTACTCTCTTTCTTCAGTAACATGTCTCTGTTCTCTTGCTGAGGCTCTATCTAAATGACAAGACTTGATTCACTGACACCATATTACCTCTCTTCATTGATTGAAATAAACCTCAGTTAGGTGAGGATGTGATACAGGCCACCATCTTCTACCCCTCCATACATACTGGTAAAGGTTAAGACAATAGGTAACAAACCAAAGGAAGGATGGAATTTGGTTCTGACAGACACGACCATTAAAATAGACATTACTTGTTGCTATACTTTCTGTAGTCAATAGATGGCGCTACTAGATTGAACAACTTGAATCTATTTTCCCAGCTCAGGCGTCAGTTAAGGGTTCAGTCTGAACATTGACAGTCTCTTTAATGGAGGGACCAACAGGTCCTCCCTAACAGTAAAAAGTATTTTTATCAGGCGCTGTTATTAAATCTCAGTTGCCATCTCAACGACCCGTGTCACAACTCACGGTGCTCTTCATAGAAAAGGGAGACAGCTTTTTGAGACTTCAAAGTATTTCCTTTCAAGTGGTATCAATAATATGCATATCCTTACTTCAGGTCCAGAGCTACAGCCAGTTAGATTTGGCTACGTCATTTTAGGACATTTTTTAATTTATTTTTTAAGTGTCAGATCCTTAAGAAGTTAATAGATTTTTTTGAGACGCTGAGAGTTGTGTGTTACATCAGGGCCTTGTCCCTCGCTGGGCTGTGTGTTACATCAGGGCCTTGTCCCTCGCTGGGCTGTGTGTTACATCAGGGCCTTGTCCCTCGCTGGGCTGTGTGTTACATCAGGGCCTTGTCCCTCGCTGGGCTGTGTGTTACATCAGGGCCTTGTCCCTCGCTGGGCTGTGTGTTACATCAGGGCCTTGTCCCTCGTTGGGCTGTGTGTTACATCAGAGCCTTGTCCCTCGCTGGGCTGTGTGTTACATCAGGGCCTTGTCCCTCGCTGGGCTGTGTGTTACATCAGGGCCTTGTCCCTCGCTGGGCTGTGTGTTACATCAGAGCCTTGTCCCTCGCTGGGCTGTGTGTTACATCAGAGCCTTGTCCCTCGCTGGGCTGTGTGTTACATCAGAGCCTTGTCCCTCGCTGGGCTGTGTGTTACATCAGAGCCTTCCCCCTCGCTGGGCATAACACCTGGAACATGGCATTAACAACACAGGTCAGAGAGAAACAACAGGGGAATCTTGTCTATTCATGGCTTCAGTCTTTCATGTTCAACACACGTGTGTGTGTGTGTGTGTGTGTGTGTGTGTGTGTGTGTGTGTGTGTGTGTGTGTGTGTGTGTGTGCGTGTGCGTGTGCGTGTGTCTCCATGACAGATCGTGCTCTTCGCCCCAACAGAGGATTAAAAGAGCGTAAGGTGAGCTGAGCTCCATGACTGTGTTTCAGGGTGTCTCTCAGATCTGTCATCTATCTACTGTGGTGTAGCCCCTCTCAGTCAATACAAAGACCCACGCTGACTAGACAACTAACTTCCTGTTTCACCACAGCACAGTGGCCAAGGTAGAACGGTGGGAGGGCATTGGTGACGATCACGGGAGGTAGACCAATCAAATCACAGGAAATGCAGATGATTTCAGAAGAGTAGATAAACATAGTGCTATCATATGACAATAAGGAAGTGAAATGTTTTGATAGAAGATTGTGATGGTGGAAATGGACTATTGATTCTTTAATGGATCACAGTATTGCATTAACTCAGAGACAGGTGTGGACATCACACGATTCATTCATTAACTCAGAGACAGGTGTGGACAACACACAATTCATTCATTAACTCAGAGACAGGTGTGGACATCACACAATTCATTAATTAACTCAGAGACAGGTGTGGACATCACACGATTCATTCCTTACCTCAGAGACAGGTGTGGACAACACACAATTCATTCATTAACTCAGAGACAGGTGTGGACATCACACGATTCATTCATTAACTCAGAGACAGGTGTGGACAATACACAATTCATTCATTAACTCAGAGACAGGCGTGGACATCACACAATTCATTCATTAACTCAGAGACAGGTGTGGACATCACACAATTCATTAATTAACTCAGAGACAGGTGTGGACAACACACAATTCATTCATTAACTTAGAGACAGGTGTGGACAATACACTATTCATTCATTAACTCAGAGACAGGCGTCAGTTAAAGTGGCTCGTCAATTGGAACACATGGGAGAGATACAAGCTATAACACAAATAGATTGTAAAACATTGATTCATTTCTCAATATAGTATGTACTTATTATCAGCATAGTAATACCCTGTAGGACATTGGAAAGAGGTGGAATAGACACCTTGATCTGCATCCCAAACGGCACCCTATTCCCTAAATGAGGGCACTACTTTTAACCAGATCCTCTTATTACACGTAGTGCACTGCGTATGGGAGTAGGGTGCACTTTGGGACATAACCCTGTTATTGTCGTGGTGGTGACTTCCACTCTTCTTCCTGTTGTGAAGGTTTAATAGCAGATGGCTTTGAAGGTGATGTTTACTGAAAGGGTGTAGAACTCCACACCACTTCCCCATCACACCGTTGTCTATAGGTAAGTGTTGTGGCTGAATATGCTGTCCATCACACCGTTGTCTATAGGTAAGTGTTGTGGCTGAATCTGCTGTCCATCACACCGTTGTCTATAGGTAAGTGTTGTGGCTGAATCCGCTCCCCATCACACCGTTGTCTATAGGTAAGTGTTGTGGCTGAATCCGCTCCCCATCACACCGTTGTCTATAGGTAAGTGTTGTGGCTGAATCCGCTGTCCATCACACCGTTGTCTATAGGTAAGTGTTGTGGCTGAATCCGCTCCCCATCACACTGTTGTCCATAGGTAAGTGTTGTGGCTGTATCTGCTGTCCATCACATCGTTGTCTATAGGTAAGTGTTGTGGCTGTATCTGCTGTCCATCACACCGTTGTCTATAGGTAAGTGTTGTGGCTGAATCCGCTGTCCATCACACCGTTGTCCATAGGTAAGTGTTGTGGCTGAATCCGCTCCCCATCACACTGTTGTCCATAGGTAAGTGTTGTGGCTGAATCCGCTGTCCATCACACCGTTGTCCATAGGTAAGTGTTGTGGCTGTATGTGCTGTCCATCACACTGTTGTCCATAGGTAAGTGTTGTGGCTGAATCCGCTGTCCATCACACCGTTGTCCATAGGTAAGTGTTGTGGCTGAATCCGCTGTCCATCACACCGTTGTCCATAGGTAAGTGTTGTGGCTGTATCTGCTGTCCATCACACCGTTGTCTATAGGTAAGTGTTGTGACTGAATCCGCTGTCCATCACACCGTTGTCTATAGGTAAGTGTTGTGGCTGTATCTGCTGTCCATCACACCGTTGTCTATAGGTAAGTGTTGTGGCTGTATCTGCTGTCCATCACACCGTTGTCTATAGGTAAGTGTTGTGGCTGTATCTGCTGTCCATCACACCGTTGTCTATAGGTAAGTGTTGTGGCTGTATCTGCTGTCCATCACACCGTTGTCTATAGGTAAGTGTTGTGGCTGTATCTGCTGTCCATCACACCGTTGTCTATAGGTAAGTGTTGTGGCTGTATCTGCTGTCCATCACACCGTTGTCTATAGGTAAGTGTTGTGACTGTATCTGCTGTCCATCACACCGTTGTCTATAGGTAAGTGTTGTGGCTGTATCTGCTGTCCATCACACCGTTGTCTATAGGTAAGTGTTGTGGCTGTATCTGCTGTCCATCACACCGTTGTCTATAGGTAAGTGTTGTGGCTGTATCTGCTGTCCATCACACCGTTGTCTATAGGTAAGTGTTGTGGCTGTATCTGCTGTCCATCACACCGTTGTCTATAGGTAAGTGTTGTGACTAAATCCGCTCACCCTGTCCCAATAGGTTTGTTGTTGTGAGAGGAAAGGCTGTTGGTTTTCTAAGTGCTTGAATGTTTTTTTCCCCCCAGAAACATCCCAACTCATCATCCAGGAGGACACAGAGGAGAAGACAGACGGACATGAACAGAGAAACGTCATCTGTCTGTCCAGGTAAAAGCAGGTTAGGACCAGGACCAAGGCACTCTCTGAGTGTCTCTCATTCCACGTGTCTCTCTGTCTCTCAAAGATCAACACTGGCTCCATGAAGTAAACTACAGTACAGGGCAGATACAGTACGGTAGTATACCGACGGGTCCTTGGCTAGCCGTCTATGGACATGGAACCCTGTTCAAAGTCTGAGCCAAACAGCTCCTTGTATAGTGGAGGGAAGTGGGCTTGGACAATGTCTGGGTAGGTTGCTCTGAAGGCCGTCAGCTTCTCTGTATGCCGGCTGACTAACGCCCGCAGGGTCGACACTTTGCATATCAACTGGGGAGGGAGAGAGACAGAGACAGAGAGAGAGAGACAGAGAGAGAGACAGAGAGAGAGACAGAGAGAGAGAGAGAGAGAGACAGAGAGAGAGAGACAGAGAGAGAGACAGAGAGAGAGAGAGAGAGAGAGAGAGACAGAGAGACAGAGTGAGAGACAGGTTATTGAGATTTAGGACCACTAGGTCACATTCTGACAGACAGACAGGACTCTTTCCCTAAGACCAGGGCGCTGTCTGAGTGTTCCATCAGGAGTGATACTTATGTCATAGTGGTGATGGAACTGAAATCCTGCTGTGAAATCCCAATGCCTGTTCAGTTCAAAATGAGATTTCATCAAGTAGAGTATAGCGAGAGCACTATCAATGTAACAACGCATGAACACAGTCCATACAAACAAAGGTTCATTGCCACTAGCTACTGTGTAGCAGTACAGTGTAAAGCAGGGTTGGGCTCAATTTCATTTTCAATTCAGAAAAGGGAATATCCAATTCTCTTCAATTAGGAAAATGTGGAATTGGAATTTGGTTTACTTTCTGTATTGACTGGAATTGAAATGGAATTGACCCCAAATCCTGGTGTATAGCAATTGCATATATTGTATGTACGTGTGGGTGGGTGTTACACCTTGGTGAGAACCACGTCCTCTCTGCCGTTCTTCTGAAGGACATGTTGTAAAGCCAGCTGGATCTTCTGTTGAAGCTTCTCCACCTTCACCTTCTCCTGAAGCCAAGTCCGATCTACACACACCGTTAGTTAACGATGCAACATTGGATAATAATTACCCAGAGGTGCTCTAGGACCGACACAGGAAATGCTGTGTGTTATGTGATTGGAGATATGTGCTTGCACCTTGCATAGTGAACGTGACAGCATCATGCCTACCTGCAGACATCAGGACGTACGCTGAGAACAGAGCGATCTCCTCCTCAGAGAGATGGATGACAGACATACTCTTCCCAAACTCAAAGACCAGGCGAATCAGATCGTCACAACCTGTCAGACACACACAGAGAGAGAGACAGGAGGAAGTTATGTGGATCAGAACACCACAGTCTGTCAGACACACAGAGAGAGACAGGAGGAAGTTATGTGGATCAGAACATCACAGGACACAGAGAGAGAGACAGGAGTGGATCAGAACAACACAGTCTGTCAGACACACAGAGAGAGAGAGACAGGAGGAAGTTATGTGGATCAGAACATCACAACCTGTCAGACACACAGAGAGAGAGAGACAAGAGGAAGTTATGTGGATCAGAACATCACAGTCTGTCAGACACAGAGAGAGAGAGACAGGAGGAAGTTATGTGGATCAGAACACCACAGTCTGTCACACACACAGAGAGAGAGAGAGACAGGAGGAAGTTATGTGGATCAGAACATCACAGAACACAGAGAGACATGAGGAAGTTATGTGGATCAGAACATCACAGTCTGTCAGACACACACAGAGAGAGAGACAGGAGGAAGTTATGTGGATCAGAACATCACAGTCTGTCAGACACACAGAGAGAGAGAGACAGGAGGAAGTTATGTGGATCAGAACATCACAGGACACAGAGAGAGAGAGACAGGAGTGGATCAGAACAACACAGTCTGTCAGACACACAGAGAGAGAGACATGAGGAAGTTATGTGGATCAGAACATCACAGTCTGTCAGACACACAGAGAGAGACAGGAGGAAGTTATGTGGATCAGAACATCACAGTCTGTCAGACACACAGAGAGAGAGACAGGAGGAAGTTATGTGGATCAGAACATCACAGTCTGTCAGACACAGAGAGAGAGAGACAGGAGGAAGTTATGTGGATCAGAACACCACAGTCTGTCAGACACACAGAGAGAGAGAGACAGGAGGAAGTTATGTGGATCAGAACATCACAGGACACAGAGAGAGAGAGACAGGAGTGGATCAGAACAACACAGTCTGTCAGACACACAGAGAGAGAGACATGAGGAAGTTATGTGGATCAGAACATCACAGTCTGTCAGACACACAGAGAGAGACAGGAGGAAGTTATGTGGATCAGAACATCACAGTCTGTCAGACACACAGAGAGAGAGACAGGAGGAAGTTATGTGGATCAGAACATCACAGGACAGAGAGCAGGACATCAGGGTCTGAACAGACGTCACCTGACATTGCATTGCTTCGGAGTTCAGTCAGTCCAATCATATCCTAGTGGCCCAGCCATTCAGTCAGAGGAGGTCCAAAACAGTCCCAAACAAACAACTTCCTCTCCTATTAAATCAATGGTTCTGAAACTGCTGAACCTCAACCACAGACTGAAGGGGATAAACGTGTTCCACTGGGTTGTATTCTGACTTACCTAACGCTTTGAAGACGTCGGTCCCGGCGTATTTCCCATCAAAGTAGACGGTGCTGTTCTGAGAGTCAAAGGCACGACACATTCTGATGAACACCACTTCAAGAGACCCTGAGGAGAGACAACACAACATAACCATCACTATAGGTCAGAGAGACAACACAACACAACCATCACTACAGGTCAGAGAGATAACACAACACAACCATCACTACAGGTCAGACAGACAACACAACATCACTACAGGTCAGAGAGACAACACAACACAACATCACTATAGGTCAGAGAGACAACACAACATAACCATCACTACAGGTCAGAGAGACAACACAACACAACCATCACTACAGGTCAGAGAGATAAAACAACACAACCATCACTACAGGTCAGACAGACAACACAACATAACTACAGGTCAGAGAGACAACACAACACAACCATCACTACAGGTCAGAGACAACACAACACAACCATCACTACAGGTCAGAGAGACAACACAACACAACCATCACTACAGGTCAGAGAGACAACACAACACAACCATCACTACAGGTCAGAGAGACAACACAACACAACCATCACTACAGGTGAGAGAGACAACACAACATCACTACAGGTCAGAGAGACAACACAACACAGCCATCACTACAGGTCACAGACAACACAACATAACACAACCATCACTACAGGTCAGAGAGACAACACAACACAACCATCACTACAGGTCAGAGAGACAACACAACACAACCATCACTACAGGTCAGAGAGACAACACAACATCACTACAGGTCAGAGAGACAACACAACACAACCATCACTACAGGTTAGAGAGACAACACAACACAACCATCACTACAGGTTAGAGAGACAACACAACATAACCATCACTACAGGTCAGAGAGACAACACAACCATCACTATAGGTCAGAGAGACAACACAACCATCACTACAGGTTAGAGAGACAACACAACACAACCATCACTACAGGTCAGAGAGACAACACAACATCACTACAGGTCAGAGAGACAACACAACACAACCATCACTACAGGTTAGAGAGACAACACAACACAACCATCACTACAGGTCAGAGAGACAACACAACACAACCATCACTACAGGTCAGAGAGACAACACAACACAACCATCACTACAGGTCAGAGAGACAACACAACATCACTACAGGTCAGAGAGACAACACAACACAACCATCACTACAGGTTAGAGAGACAACACAACACAACCATCACTACAGGTTAGAGAGACAACACAACATAACCATCACTACAGGTCAGAGAGACAACACAACCATCACTACAGGTCAGAGAGACAACACAACCATCACTACAGGTTAGAGAGACAACACAACACAATCATCACTACAGGTCAGAGAGACAAGAAAACATCACTACAGGTCAGAGAGACAACACAACACAACCATCACTACAGGTTAGAGAGACAACACAACACAACCATCACTACAGGTCAGAGAGACAACACAACCATCACTACAGGTCAGAGAGACAACACAACCATCACTACAGGTCAGAGAGACAACACAACACAACCATCACTACAGGTCACAGAGACAACACAACCATCACTACAGGTCAGAGAGACAACACAACACAACCATCACTACAGGTCAGAGAGACAACACAACCATCACTACAGGTCAGAGAGACAACACAACATAACCATCACTACAGGTCAGAGAGACAACACAACACAACCATCACTACAGGTCAGAGAGACAACACAACACAACCATCACTACAGGTCAGAGAGACAACACAACACAACCATCACTACAGGTCAGAGAGACAACACAACCATCACTACAGGTCAGAGAGACAACACAACATAACCATCACCACAGGTCAGAGACAACACAACATAACCATCACTACAGGTCAGAGAGACAACACAACCATCACTACAGGTCAGAGAGACAACACAACACAACCATCACTACAGGTTAGAGAGACAACACAACACAACCATCACTACAGGTCAGAGAGACAACACAACACAACCATCACTACAGGTCAGAGAGACAACACAACCA
This sequence comes from Salmo salar, assembly GCF_965601325.2. NCBI lineage: Eukaryota > Metazoa > Chordata > Actinopteri > Salmoniformes > Salmonidae > Salmo > Salmo salar. The sequence continues at coordinate 56,764,909 of NC_138301.1, forward strand.
TCACTACAGGTCAGAGAGACAACAATACACAACCATCACTACAGGTCAGAGAGACAACAATACACAACCATCACTACAAGTCACAGAGACAACACAACCATCACTACAGGTCAGAGAGACAACACAACACAACCATCACTACAGGTCAGAGAGACAACACAACACAACCATCACTACAGGTCAGAGAGACAACACAACATAACCATCACTACAGGTCAGAGAGACAACACAACCAACCATCACTACAGGTCAGAGAGACAACACAACACAACCATCACTACAGGTCAGAGAGACAACACAACACAACCATCACTACAGGTCAGAGAGACAACACAACCATCACTACAGGTCAGAGAGACAACACAACACAGCCATCACTACAGGTCAGAGACAACACAACACAACCATCACTACAGGTCAGAGAGACAACGCAACACAACCATCACTACAGGTCAGAGAGACAACACAACACAACAATCACTACAGGTCAGAGAGACAACACAACATCACTACAGGTCAGAGAGACAACACAACACAACCATCACTACAGGTTAGAGAGACAACACAACACAACCATCACTACAGGTCAGAGAGAGAACACAACCATCACTACAGGTCAGAGAGACAACACAACACAACCATCACTACAGGTTAGAGAGACAACACAACAGAACCATCACTACAGGTCAGAGAGAGAACACAACCATCACTACAGGTCAGAGAGACAACACAACACAACCATCACTACAGGTTAGAGAGACAACACAACACAACCATCACTACAGGTTAGAGAGACAACACAACATAACCATCACTACAGGTCAGAGAGACAACACAACCATCACTACAGGTCAGAGAGACAACACAACCATCACTACAGGTTAGAGAGACAACACAACACAACCATCACTACAGGTCAGAGAGACAACACAACATCACTACAGGTCAGAGAGACAACACAACACAACCATCACTACAGGTTAGAGAGACAACACAACACAACGATCACTACAGGTCAGAGAGACAACACAACACAACCATCACTACAGGTCAGAGAGACAACACAACACAACCATCACTACAGGTCACAGAGACAACACAACATCACTACAGGTCAGAGAGACAACACAACACAACCATCACTACAGGTTAGAGAGACAACACAACACAACCATCACTACAGGTTAGAGAGACAACACAACACAACCATCACTACAGGTCAGAGAGACAACACAACCATCACTACAGGTCAGAGAGACAACACAACAAAACCATCACTACAGGTCAGAGAGACAACACAACACAACCATCACTACAGGTCAGAGAGACAACACAACACAACCATCACTACAGGTCAGAGAGACAACACAACCATCACTACAGGTCAGAGAGACAACACAACATAACCATCACCACAGGTCAGAGACAACACAACATAACCATCACTACAGGTCAGAGAGACAACACAACCATCACTACAGGTCAGAGAGACAACACAACACAACCATCACTACAGGTTAGAGAGACAACACAACACAACCATCACTACAGGTCAGAGAGACAACACAACCATCACTACAGGTCAGAGAGACAACACAACACAACCATCACTACAGGTCAGAGAGACAACACAAACATCACTACAGGTCAGAGAGACAACAATACACAACCATCACTACAGGTCAGAGAGACAACAATACACAACCATCACTACAGGTCACAGAGACAACACAACCATCACTACAGGTCAGAGAGACAACACAAACCAACCATCATTACAGGTCAGAGAGACAACACAACACAACCATCACTACAGGTCAGAGAGACAACACAACACAAACCATCACTACAGGTCAGAGAGACAACACAACACAACCATCACTACAGGTCAGAGAGACAACACAACACAACCATCACTACAGGTCAGAGAGACAACACAACCATCACTACAGGTCAGAGAGACAACACAACATAACCATCACCACAGGTCAGAGACAACACAACATAACCATCACTACAGGTCAGAGAGACAACACAACCATCACTACAGGTCAGAGAGACAACACAACACAACCATCACTACAGGTTAGAGAGACAACACAACACAACCATCACTACAGGTCAGAGAGACAACACAACCATCACTACAGGTCAGAGAGACAACACAACACAACCATCACTACAGGTCAGAGAGACAACACAACCATCACTACAGGTCAGAGAGACAACAATACACAACCATCACTACAGGTCAGAGAGACAACAATACACAACCATCACTACAAGTCACAGAGACAACACAACCATCACTACAGGTCAGAGAGACAACACAACACAACCATCACTACAGGTCAGAGAGACAACACAACACAACCATCACTACAGGTCAGAGAGACAACACAACATAACTATCACTACAGGTCAGAGAGACAACACAACCAACCATCACTACAGGTCAGAGAGACAACACAACACAACCATCACTACAGGTCAGAGAGACAACACAACACAACCATCACTACAGGTCAGAGAGACAACACAACACAACCATCACTACAGGTCAGAGAGACAACACAACCATCACTACAGGTCAGAGAGACAACACAACACAGCCATCACTACAGGTCAGAGACAACACAACACAACCATCACTACAGGTCAGAGAGACAACACAACATCACTACAGGTCAGAGAGACAACACAACACAACCATCACTACAGGTTAGAGAGACAACACAACACAACCATCACTACAGGTCAGAGAGAGAACACAACCATCACTACAGGTCAGAGAGACAACACAACACAACCATCACTACAGGTTAGAGAGACAACACAACAGAACCATCACTACAGGTCAGAGAGAGAACACAACCATCACTACAGGTCAGAGAGACAACACAACACAACCATCACTACAGGTTAGAGAGACAACACAACACAACCATCACTACAGGTTAGAGAGACAACACAACATAACCATCACTACAGGTCAGAGAGACAACACAACCATCACTACAGGTCAGAGAGACAACACAACCATCACTACAGGTTAGAGAGACAACACAACACAACCATCACTACAGGTCAGAGAGACAACACAACATCACTACAGGTCAGAGAGACAACACAACACAACCATCACTACAGGTTAGAGAGACAACACAACACAACCATCACTACAGGTCAGAGAGACAACACAACCATCACTACAGGTCAGAGAGACAACAATACACAACCATCACTACAGGTCAGAGAGACAACAATACACAACCATCACTACAAGTCACAGAGACAACACAACCATCACTACAGGTCAGAGAGACAACACAACACAACCATCACTACAGGTCAGAGAGACAACACAACACAACCATCACTACAGGTCAGAGAGACAACACAACATAACTATCACTACAGGTCAGAGAGACAACACAACCAACCATCACTACAGGTCAGAGAGACAACACAACACAACCATCACTACAGGTCAGAGAGACAACACAACACAACCATCACTACAGGTCAGAGAGACAACACAACACAACCATCACTACAGGTCAGAGAGACAACACAACCATCACTACAGGTCAGAGAGACAACACAACACAGCCATCACTACAGGTCAGAGACAACACAACACAACCATCACTACAGGTCAGAGAGACAACACAACATCACTACAGGTCAGAGAGACAACACAACACAACCATCACTACAGGTTAGAGAGACAACACAACACAACCATCACTACAGGTCAGAGAGAGAACACAACCATCACTACAGTTCAGAGAGACAACACAACACAACCATCACTACAGGTTAGAGAGACAACACAACAGAACCATCACTACAGGTCAGAGAGAGATCACAACCATCACTACAGGTCAGAGAGACAACACAACACAACCATCACTACAGGTTAGAGAGACAACACAACACAACCATCACTACAGGTTAGAGAGACAACACAACATAACCATCACTACAGGTCAGAGAGACAACACAACCATCACTACAGGTCAGAGAGACAACACAACCATCACTACAGGTTAGAGAGACAACACAACACAACCATCACTACAGGTCAGAGAGACAACACAACATCACTACAGGTCAGAGAGACAACACAACACAACCATCACTACAGGTTAGAGAGACAACACAACACAACGATCACTACAGGTCAGAGAGACAACACAACACAACCATCACTACAGGTCAGAGAGACAACACAACACAACCATCACTACAGGTCACAGAGACAACACAACATCACTACAGGTCAGAGAGACAACACAACACAACCATCACTACAGGTTAGAGAGACAACACAACACAACCATCACTACAGGTTAGAGAGACAACACAACACAACCATCACTACAGGTCAGAGAGACAACACAACACAACCATCACTACAGGTCAGAGAGACAACACAACCATCACTACAGGTCAGAGAGACAACACAACATAACCATCACCACAGGTCAGAGACAACACAACATAACCATCACTACAGGTCAGAGAGACAACACAACCATCACTACAGGTCAGAGAGACAACACAACACAACCATCACTACAGGTTAGAGAGACAACACAACACAACCATCACTACAGGTCAGAGAGACAACACAACCATCACTACAGGTCAGAGAGACAACACAACACAACCATCACTACAGGTCAGAGAGACAACACAAACATCACTACAGGTCAGAGAGACAACAATACACAACCATCACTACAGGTCAGAGAGACAACAATACACAACCATCACTACAGGTCACAGAGACAACACAACCATCACTACAGGTCAGAGAGACAACACAAACCAACCATCATTACAGGTCAGAGAGACAACACAACACAACCATCACTACAGGTCAGAGAGACAACACAACATAACCATCACTACAGGTCAGAGAGACAACACAACACAACCATCACTACAGGTCAGAGAGACAACACAACACAACCATCACTACAGGTCAGAGAGACAACACAACACAACCATCACTACAGGTCAGAGAGACAACACAACACAACCATCACTACAGGTCAGAGAGACAACACAACCATCACTACAGGTCAGAGAGACAACACAACACAGCCATCACTACAGGTCAGAGACAACACAACACAACCATCACTACAGGTCAGAGAGACAACGCAACACAACCATCACTACAGGTCAGAGAGACAACACAACACAACAATCACTACAGGTCAGAGAGACAACACAACATCACTACAGGTCAGAGAGACAACACAACACAACCATCACTACAGGTTAGAGAGACAACACAACACAACCATCACTACAGGTCAGAGAGAGAACACAACCATCACTACAGGTCAGAGAGACAACACAACACAACCATCACTACAGGTCAGAGAGACAACACAACACAACCATCACGACAGGTCAGAGAGACAACACAACACAACCATCACTACAGGTCACAGAGACAACACAACCATCACTACAGGTCAGAGAGACAACACAACACAAACATCACTACAGGTCAGAGAGACAACACAACACAACCATCACTACAGGTCAGACAGACAACCTCAGCATTACTTTATGTTGTAAAGACAACACAATATTAAGACAACAGGTTGGGGACAGCATGTCCTTGTGAAACCAAAGCAGCTGTCTTACGTAGACAGTATATAGATTGGGTGTTTCCTATATATGTAGACAGTATATAGATTGGGGGTTTCCTATATAAGTAGACAGAATATAGATTGGGGTTTCCTATATAAGTAGACAGTATATAGATTGTGGGTTTCTTATATAAGTCGACAGTATATAGATTGGGGGTTTCCTATATAAGTCGACGGTATAAAAATTGGGGGTTTCTTATATAAGTAGACAGTATATAGATTGGGGGTTTCTTATATAAGTAGACAGTATATAGATTGGGGGATTCCTATATAAGTAGACAGTATATAGATTGGGGGTTTCTTATATAAGTAGACAGTATATAGATTGGGGGTTTCTTATATAAGTAGACAGTATATAGATTGGGGTTTCCTATATAAGTAGACAGTATATAGATTGGGGGTTTCCTATATAAGTAGACAGTATATAGATTGGGGGTTTCCTATATAAGTAGACAGTATATAGATTGGGGGTTTCCTATATAAGTAGACAGTATATAGATTGGGGGTTTCTTATATAAGTAGACAGTTTATAGATTGGGGGTTTCCTATATAAGTAGACTGTATATAGATATGGGGTTTCCTATATAAGTAGACAGTATATAGATTGGGGGTTTCCAATATAAGTAGACAGTATACAGATTGGGGGTTTCTTATATAAGTAGAAGGTATACAGATTGGGGGTTTCCTATATAAATAGACAGTAAATAGATTGGGGGTTTCTTATATAAGTAGACAGTATACAGATTGGGGGTTTCTTATGTAAGTAGAAGGTATACAGATTGGGGGTTTCCTATATAAGTAGACAGTTTATAGATTGGGGGTTTCCTATATAAGTAGACAGTATACAGATTGGGGGTTTCCTATATAAGTAGACAGTTTATAGATTGGGGGTTTCTTATATAAGTAGATAGTATATAGATTGGGGGTTTCTTATGTAAGTAGAAGGTATACAGATTGGGGGTTTCCTATAAAAGTAGACAGTTTATAGATTGGGGGTTTCCTATATAAGTAGACTGTATATAGATATGGGGTTTCCTATATAAGTAGACAGTATATAGATTGGGGGTTTCCAATATAAGTAGACAGTATACAGATTGGGGGTTTCTTATATAAGTAGAAGGTATACAGATTGGGGGTTTCCTATATAAATAGACAGTAAATAGATTGGGGGTTTCTTATATAAGTAGACCGTATACAGATTGGGGGTTTCTTATGTAAGTAGAAGGTATACAGATTGGGGGTTTCCTATATAAGTAGACAGTTTATAGATTGGGGGTTTCCTATATAAGTAGACAGTATACAGATTGGGGGTTTCCTATATAAGTAGACAGTTTATAGATTGGGGGTTTCTTATATAAGTAGACAGTATATAGATTGGGGATTTCCTATATAAGTAGACAGTATACAGATTGGGGGTTTCTTATATAAGTAGACAGTATACAGATTGGGGGGTTTCCTATATAAATAGACAGAATATAGATTGGGGGTTTCTTATATAAGTAGACAGTATACAGATTGGGGGTTTCTTTTATAAGAAGACAGTATACAGATTGGGGGTTTCCTATATAAGTAGACAGTATATAGATTGTTTTTTTTTATATAAGTAGACAGTATATAGATTGGGGGTTTCTTATATAAGTAGACAGTATATAGATTAAGGGATTTATATAGAAGTAGACAGTATATAGATTGGGGGTTTCTTATATAAGTAGACAGTATATAGATTGGGGGTTTCTTATATAAGTAGACAGTATATAGATTGGGGGTTTCCTATATAAGTAGACAGTATATAGATTGGGGGTTTCCTATATAAGTGGACAGTCTATAGATTGGGGTTTCTTATATAAGTAGACAGTATATAGATTGGGGGTTTCCTATATAAGTAGACAGTATATAGATTGGGGTTTCCTATATAAGTAGACAGTATATAGATTGGGGGTTTCCTATATAAGTAGGGAGTATATAGATTGGGGGTTTCCTATACAAGTAGACAGTACATATATTGGGGGTTTCCTATATAAGTAGACAGTATACAGATTGGGGGTTTCTTATATAAGTAGACAGTATACAGATTGGGGGTTTCCTATATAAGTGGACAGTCTATAGATTGGGGTTTCTTATATAAGTAGACAGTATATAGATTGGGGGTTTCCTATATAAGTAGACAGTATATAGATTGGGGTTTCCTATATAAGTAGACAGTATATAGATTGGGGGTTTCCTATATAAGTAGGCAGTATATAGATTGGGGGTTTCCTATACAAGTAGACAGTACATATATTGGGGGTTTCCTATATAAGTAGACAGTATACAGATTGGGGGTTTCTTATATAAGTAGACAGTATACAGATTGGGGGTTTCCTATATAAATAGACAGAATATAGATTGGGGGTTTCTTATATAAGTAGACAATATACAGATTGGGGGTTTCTTTTATAAGTAGACAGTATACAGATTGGGGGTTTCCTATATAAGTAGACAGTATGTAGATTGGGGGATTCCTATAAAAGTAGACAGTATATAGATTGGGGGTTTCTTATATAAGTAGTCAGTATATAGATTGGGGGTTTCTTATATAAGTACACAGTATATAGATTGGGGGTTTCTTATATAAGTAGACAGTATATAGATTGGGGGTTTCCTATATAAGTAGACAGTATATAGATTGGAGGTTTCCTATATAAGTAGACAGTATATAGATTGGGCGTTTCCTATATAAGTAGACAGTATATAGATTGTGGGTTTCTTATATAAGTAGACAGTATATAGATTGGGGGTTTCCTATATATGTAGACAGTATATAGATTGGGGGTTTCCTATATAAGTAGACAGTATATAGATTGGGGGTTTCCTATATAAGTAGACAGTATATAGATTGGGGGTTTCTTATATAAGTAGACAGTAAATAGATTGGGGGTTTCCTATATAAGTAGGCAGTATATAGATTGGGGGTTTCCTATACAAGTAGACAGTATATAGATTGGAGGTTTCCTATATAAGTAGACAGTATATAGATGTGGGGTTTCCTATATAAGTAGACAGTATATAGATTGGGGGTTTCCAATATAAGTAGACAGTATACAGATTGGGGGTTTCCTATATAAGTAGACAGTATATAGATTGGGTGTTTCCTATATAAGTAGACAGTATATAGATTGGGGGTTTCCTATATAAGTACACAGTATATAGATTGGTTGTTTCCAATATAAGTAGACAGTACACAGATTGGGGGTTTCTTATATAAGTAGAAGGTATACAGATTGGGGGTTTCCTATATAAATAGACAGTAAATAGATTGGGGGTTTCTTATATAAGTAGACAGTATACAGATTGGGGGTTTCTTATATAAGTAGAAGGTATACAGATTGGGGGTTTCCTATATAAGTAGACAGTTTATAGATTGGGGGTTTCTTATATAAGTAGACAGTATATAGATTGGGGGTTTCCTATATAAGTAGACAGTATCTAGATTGGGGGTTTCCTATATAAGTAGACAGTATATAGATTGGGGGTTCCCTATATAAGTAGACAGTATACAGATTGGGGGTTTCTTATATAAATAGACAGTATATAGATTGGGGGTTTCCTATATAAGTAGACAATATATAGATTGAGGGTTTCTTATACAAGTCGACACTATATAGATTGTGGGTTTCCTATATAAGTAGACAGTACATATATTGGGGGTTTCCTATATAAGTAGACAGTATACAGATTGGGGGTTTCTTATATAAGTAGACAGTATACAGATTGGGGGTTTCCTATATAAATAGACAGAATATAGATTGGGGGTTTCTTATATAAGTAGACAGTATACAGATTGGGGGTTTCTTTTATAAGTAGACAGTATACAGATTGGGGGTTTCCTATATAAGTAGACAGTATATAGATTGGGGGTTTCTTATATAAGTAGACAGTATATATATTGGGGGTTTCTTATATAAGTAGACAGTATAAAGATTAGGGAATCCTATATAAGTAGACAGTATATAGATTGGGGGTTTCCTATATAAGTAGACAGTATACAGATTGGGGGTTTCTTATATAAATAGACAGTATATAGATTGGGGGTTTCCTATATAAGTAGACAATATATAGATTGAGGGTTTCTTATACAAGTCGACACTATATAGATTGTGGGTTTCCTATATAAGTAGACAGTACATATATTGGGGGTTTCCTATATAAGTAGACAGTATACAGATTGGGGGTTTCTTATATAAGTAGACAGTATACAGATTGGGGGTTTCCTATATAAATAGACAGAATATAGATTGGGGGTTTCATATATAAGTAGACAGTATACAGATTGGGGGTTTCTTTTATAAGTAGACAGTATACAGATTGGGGGTTTCCTATATAAGTAGACAGTATATAGATTGGGGGATTCTTATATAAGTAGACAGTATATAGATTGGGGGTTTCCTATATAAGTAGACAGTATATAGATTGGGGGTTTCCTATATAAGTAGACAGTATATAGATTGGGGGTTTCCTATATAAGTGGACAGTATATAGATTGGGGGTTTCTTATATAAGTAGACAGTATATAGATTGGGGGTTTCCTATATAAGTAGACAGTATATAGATTGGGGGTTTCCTATATAACTAGACAGTATATAGATTGGGGGTTTCCTATACAAGTAGGCAGTATATAGATTGGGGGTTTCCTATACAAGTAGACAGTATATAGATTGGGGGTTTCCTATATAAGTAGACAGTATATAGATGTGGGGTTTCCTATATAAGTAGACAGTATATAGATTGGGGGTTTCCAATATATGTAGACAGTATAGAGATTGGGGGTTTCCTATATAAGTAGGCAGTATATAGATTGGGTGTTTCCTATATAAGTAGACAGTATATAGATTGGGGGTTTCCTATATAAGTAGACAGTATACAGATTGGGGGTTTCCTATATAAGTAGACAGTACATAGATTGGGGGTTTCCTATATAAGTAGACAGTATATAGATTGGGGGTTTCCTATATAAGTAGACAGTATATAGATTGGGGGTTTCCTATTTAAGTAGACAGTATATAGATTCGGTGTTTCCTAAATAAGTAGACAGTATATAGATTGGGGGTTTCCTATATAAGTAGACAGTATATAGATTGGGGGTTTCCAATATAAGTAGACAGTATATAGATTGGGGGTTTCCAATATAAGTAGACAGTATATAGATTGGGTGTTTCCTATATAAATAGACAGAATATAGATTGGGGGTTTCTTATATAAGTAGACAGTATACAGATTGGGGTTTCTTTTATAAGTAGACAGTATACAGATTGGGGGTTTCCTATATAAGTAGACAGTATATAGATTGGGGGTTTCTTATATAAGTAGACAGTATATAGATTGGGGGTTTCTTATATATGTAGACAATATATAGATTGGGGGATTCCTATATAAGTAGACAGTATATAGATTGGGGGTTTCTTATATAAGTAGACAGTATATAGATTGGGGGTTTCTTATATAAGTAGCCAGTATATAGATTGGGGGTTTCCTATATAAGTAGACAGTATATAGATTGGGGGTTTCCTATATAAGTAGACAGTATATAGATTGGGGGTTTCTTATATAAGTAGACAGTATATAGATCTGGGGTTTCCTATATAAGTAGACAGTATATAGATTGGGGGTTTCCAATATAAGTAGACAGTATACAGATTGGGGGTTTCTTATATAAGTAGAAGGTATACAGATTGGGGGTTTCCTATATAATTAGACAGTTTATAGATTGGGGGTTTCTTATATAAGTAGACAGTATATAGATTGGGGGTTTCTTATATAAGTAGACAGTATATAGATTGGGGGTTTCTTATATAAGTAGACAGTATATAGATTGGGGGTTTCTTATATAAGTAGACAGTACATATATTGGGGGTTTCCTATATAAGTAGACAGTATACAGATTGGGGGTTTCTTATATAAGTAGACAGTATACAGATTGGGGGTTTCCTATATAAATAGACAGAATATAGATTGGGGGTTTCTTATATAAGTAGACAGTATACAGATTGGGGGTTTCTTTTATAAGTAGACAGTATACAGATTGGGGGTTTCCTATATAAGTAGACAGTATATAGATTGGGGGATTCCTATATAAGTAGACAGTATATAGATCTGGGGTTTCCTATATAAGTAGACAGAATATAGATTGGGGGTTTCCAATATAAGTAGACAGTATAAAGATTGGGGGTTTCCTATATAAGTAGACAGTATAGAGATTGGGGGTTTCCTATATAAGTAGACAGTACATAGATTGGGGGTTTCCTATATAAGTAGACAGTATATAGATTGGGGGTTTCCTATATAAGTAGACAGTATATAGATTGGGGGTTTCCTATATAAGTAGACTGTATATAGATTGGGTGTTTCCTATATAAGTAGACAGTATATAGATTTGGGGTTTCCTATATAAGTAGACAGTATATAGATTGGGGGTTTCCTATATAAGTAGACAGTATAGAGATTGGGGGTTTCCTATATAAGTAGACAGTACATAGATTGGGGGTTTCCTATATAAGTAGACAGTATATAGATTGGGGGTTTCCTATATAAGTAGACAGTAAATAGATTGGGGGTTTCTTATATAAGTAGACATTATACAGATTGGGGTTTCTTATATAAGTAGAAGGTATACAGATTGGGGGTTTCCTATATAAGGAGGCAGTATATAGATTGGGGGTTTCCGATACAAGTAGACAGTATATAGATTGGGGGTTTCCTATATAAGTAGACAGTATATAGATGTGGGGTTTCCTATATAAGTAGACAGTATATAGATTGGGGGTTTCCGATACAAGTAGACAGTATATAGATTGGGGGTTTCCTATATAAGTAGACAGTATATAGATTGGGGGTTTCCTATATAAGTAGACAGTATAGAGATTGGGGGTTTCCTATATAAGTAGACAGTACATAGATTGGGGGTTTCCTATATAAGTAGACAGTATATAGATTGGGGGTTTCCTATATAAGTAGACAGTAAATAGATTGGGGGTTTCTTATATAAGTAGACAGTATACAGATTGGGGTTTCCTATATAAGTAGAAGGTATACAGATTGGGGGTTTCCTATATAAGTAGACAGTATACAGATTGGGGGTTTCTTATATAAATAGACAGTATATAGATTGGGGGTTTCCTATATAAGTAGACAATATATTGATTGAGGGTTTCTTATACAAGTCGACAGTATATAGATTGTGGGTTTCCTATATAAGTAGACAGTATACAGATTGGGGGTTTCCTATATAAATAGACAGAATATATTGGGGGTTTCTTATATAAGTAGACAGTATACAGATTGGGGGTTTCTTTTATAAGTAGACAGTATACAGATTGGGGGTTTCCTATATAAGTAGACAGTACATAGATTGGGGGTTTCTTATATAAGTAGACAGTATATAGATTGGGGGTTTCTTATATAAGTAGACAGTATATAGATTGGGGGTTTCCTATATAAGTAGACAGTATACAGTTTGGGGGTTTCTTATATAAATAGACAGTATATAGATTGGGGGTTTCCTATATAAGTAGGCAATATATAGATTGGGGGTTTCCTATACAAGTAGACAGTATATAGATTGGGGGTTTCCTATATAAGTAGACAGTATATAGATGTGGGGTTTCCTATATAAGTAGACTGTATATAGATTGGGGGTTTCCAATATAAGTAGACAGTATACAGATTGGGGGTTTCTTATATAAGTAGACAGTATATAGATTGGGGGTTTCCTATATAAGTAGACTGTATATAGATTCGGTGTTTCCTAAATAAGTAGACAGTATATAGATTGGGGGTTTCCTATATAAGTAGACAGTATATAGATTGGGGGTTTCCAATATAAGTAGACAGTATATAGATTGGGGGTTTCCTATATAAGTAGACAGTATATACATTGGGGGTTTCTTATATAAGTAGACAGTATATAGATTGGGGGTTTCCTATATAAGTAGACTGTATATAGATTGGGGGTTTCCTATATAAGTAGACAGTATATAGATTTGGGGTTTCCTATATAAGTAGACAGTATATTGATTGGTGGTTTCCTATATAAGTAGACAGTATATAGATTGGCGGTTTCCTAAATAAGTAGACAGTATATAGATTTGGGGTGTCCTATATAAGTAGACAGTATATAGATTGGGGGTTTCCTATATAAGTAGACAGAATATAGATTGGGGTTTCCTATATAAGTAGACAGTATATAGATTGTGGGTTTCTTATATAAGTAGACAGTATACAGATTGGGGGTTTCCTATATAAATAGACACTAAATAGATTGGGGGTTTCTTATATAAGTAGACAATATACAGATTGGGGGTGTCTTATATAAGTAGAAGGTATACAGATTGGGGGTTTCCTATATAAGTAGACAGTTTATAGATTGGGGGTTTCCTATATAAGTAGAAAGTATTTAGATTGGGGGTTTCCTATATAAGTAGACAGTATATAGATTGGGGGTTTCCTATATAAGTAGACAGTATATAGATTGGGGGTTTCCTATATAAGTAGACTGTATATAGATTCGGTGTTTCCTAAATAAGTAGACAGTATATAGATTGGGGGTTTCCTATATAAGTAGACAGTATATAGATTGGGGGTTTCCAATATAAGTAGACAGTATATAGATTGGGGGTTTCCTATATAAGTAGACAGTATATACATTGGGGGTTTCTTATATAAGTAGACAGTATATAGATTGGGGGTTTCCTATATAAGTAGACTGTATATAGATTGGGGGTTTCCTATATAAGTAGACAGTATATAGATTTGGGGTTTCCTATATAAGTAGACAGTATATTGATTGGTGGTTTCCTATATAAGTAGACAGTATATAGATTGGCGGTTTCCTAAATAAGTAGACAGTATATAGATTTGGGGTGTCCTATATAAGTAGACAGTATATAGATTGGGGGTTTCCTATATAAGTAGACAGAATATAGATTGGGGTTTCCTATATAAGTAGACAGTATATAGATTGTGGGTTTCTTATATAAGTAGACAGTATACAGATTGGGGGTTTCCTATATAAATAGACACTAAATAGATTGGGGGTTTCTTATATAAGTAGACAATATACAGATTGGGGGTGTCTTATATAAGTAGAAGGTATACAGATTGGGGGTTTCCTATATAAGTAGACAGTTTATAGATTGGGGGTTTCCTATATAAGTAGAAAGTATTTAGATTGGGGGTTTCCTATATAAGTAGACAGTATATAGATTGGGGGTTTCCTATATAAGTAGACAGTATATAGATTGGGGGTTTCCTATATAAGTAGACAGTATACAGATTGGGGGTTTCTTATATAAATAGACAGTATATAGATTGGGGGTTTCCTATATAAGTAGACAATATATAGATTGAGGGTTTCTTATACAAGTCGACAGTATATAGATTGTGGGTTTCCTATATAAGTAGACAGTACATATATTGGGGGTTTCCTTTATAAGTAGACAGTATACAGATTGGGGGTTTCCTATATAAATAGACAGAATATAGATTGGGGGTTTCTTATATAAGTAGACAGTATACAGATTGGGGTTTCTTTTATAAGTAGACAGTATACAGATTGGGGGTTTCCTATATAAGTAGACAGTATATAGATTGGGGGTTTCTTATATAAGTAGACAGTATATAGATTGGGGGTTTCTTATATAAGTAGACAGTATATAGATTGGGGGATTCCTATATAAGTAGACAGTATATAGATTGGGGGTTTCTTATATAAGTAGACAGTATATAGATTGGGGGTTTCTTATATAAGTAGCCAGTATATAGATTGGGGGTTTCCTATATAAGTAGACAGTATATAGATTGGGGGTTTCCTATATAAGTAGACAGTATATAGATTGGGGGTTTCTTATATAAGTAGACAGTATATAGATCTGGGGTTTCCTATATAAGTAGACAGTATATAGATTGGGGGTTTCCAATATAAGTAGACAGTATACAGATTGGGGGTTTCTTATATAAGTAGAAGGTATACAGATTGGGGGTTTCCTATATAATTAGACAGTTTATAGATTGGGGGTTTCTTATATAAGTAGACAGTATATAGATTGGGGGTTTCTTATATAAGTAGACAGTATATAGATTGGGGGTTTCTTATATAAGTAGACAGTATATAGATTGGGGGTTTCTTATATAAGTAGACAGTACATATATTGGGGGTTTCCTATATAAGTAGACAGTATACAGATTGGGGGTTTCTTATATAAGTAGACAGTATACAGATTGGGGGTTTCCTATATAAATAGACAGAATATAGATTGGGGGTTTCTTATATAAGTAGACAGTATACAGATTGGGGGTTTCTTTTATAAGTAGACAGTATACAGATTGGGGGTTTCCTATATAAGTAGACAGTGTATAGATTGGGGGATTCCTATATAAGTAGACAGTATATAGATCTGGGGTTTCCTATATAAGTAGACAGAATATAGATTGGGGGTTTCCAATATAAGTAGACAGTATAAAGATTGGGGGTTTCCTATATAAGTAGACAGTATAGAGATTGGGGGTTTCCTATATAAGTAGACAGTACATAGATTGGGGGTTTCCTATATAAGTAGACAGTATATAGATTGGGGGTTTCCAATATAAGTAGACAGTATACAGATTGGGGGTTTCTTATATAAGTAGACAGTATATAGATTGGGGGTTTCCTATATAAGTAGACTGTATATAGATTCGGTGTTTCCTAAATAAGTAGACAGTATATAGATTGGGGGTTTCCTATATAAGTAGACAGTATATAGATTGGGGGTTTCCAATATAAGTAGACAGTATATAGATTGGGGGTTTCCTATATAAGTAGACAGTATATACATTGGGGGTTTCTTATATAAGTAGACAGTATATAGATTGGGGGTTTCCTATATAAGTAGACTGTATATAGATTGGGGGTTTCCTATATAAGTAGACAGTATATAGATTTGGGGTTTCCTATATAAGTAGACAGTATATTGATTGGTGGTTTCCTATATAAGTAGACAGTATATAGATTGGCGGTTTCCTAAATAAGTAGACAGTATATAGATTTGGGGTGTCCTATATAAGTAGACAGTATATAGATTGGGGGTTTCCTATATAAGTAGACAGAATATAGATTGGGGTTTCCTATATAAGTAGACAGTATATAGATTGTGGGTTTCTTATATAAGTAGACAGTATACAGATTGGGGGTTTCCTATATAAATAGACACTAAATAGATTGGGGGTTTCTTATATAAGTAGACAATATACAGATTGGGGGTGTCTTATATAAGTAGAAGGTATACAGATTGGGGGTTTCCTATATAAGTAGACAGTTTATAGATTGGGGGTTTCCTATATAAGTAGAAAGTATTTAGATTGGGGGTTTCCTATATAAGTAGACAGTATATAGATTGGGGGTTTCCTATATAAGTAGACAGTATATAGATTGGGGGTTTCCTATATAAGTAGACAGTATACAGATTGGGGGTTTCTTATATAAATAGACAGTATATAGATTGGGGGTTTCCTATATAAGTAGACAATATATAGATTGAGGGTTTCTTATACAAGTCGACAGTATATAGATTGTGGGTTTCCTATATAAGTAGACAGTACATATATTGGGGGTTTCCTTTATAAGTAGACAGTATACAGATTGGGGGTTTCCTATATAAATAGACAGAATATAGATTGGGGGTTTCTTATATAAGTAGACAGTATACAGATTGGGGTTTCTTTTATAAGTAGACAGTATACAGATTGGGGGTTTCCTATATAAGTAGACAGTTTATAGATTGTGGGTTTCTTATATAAGTAGACAGTATACAGATTGGGGGTTTCCTATATAAATAGACACTAAATAGATTGGGGGTTTCTTATATAAGTAGACAATATACAGATTGGGGGTGTCTTATATAAGTAGAAGGTATACAGATTGGGGGTTTCCTATATAAGTAGACAGTTTATAGATTGGGGGTTTCCTATATAAGTAGAAAGTATTTAGATTGGGGGTTTCCTATATAAGTAGACAGTATATAGATTGGGGGTTTCCTATATAAGTAGACAGTATATAGATTGGGGGTTTCCTATATAAGTAGACAGTATACAGATTGGGGGTTTCTTATATAAATAGACAGTATATAGATTGGGGGTTTCCTATATAAGTAGACAATATATAGATTGAGGGTTTCTTATACAAGTCGACAGTATATAGATTGTGGGTTTCCTATATAAGTAGACAGTACATATATTGGGGGTTTCCTTTATAAGTAGACAGTATACAGATTGGGGGTTTCCTATATAAATAGACAGAATATAGATTGGGGGTTTCTTATATAAGTAGACAGTATACAGATTGGGGTTTCTTTTATAAGTAGACAGTATACAGATTGGGGGTTTCCTATATAAGTAGACAGTATATAGATTGGGGGTTTCTTATATAAGTAGACAGTATATAGATTGGGGGTTTCTTATATAAGTAGACAGTATATAGATTGGGGGATTCCTATATAAGTAGACAGTATATAGATTGGGGGTTTCTTATATAAGTAGACAGTATATAGATTGGGGGTTTCTTATATAAGTAGCCAGTATATAGATTGGGGGTTTCCTATATAAGTAGACAGTAAATAGATTGGGGGTTTCCTATATAAGTAGACAGTATATAGATTGGGGGTTTCTTATATAAGTAGACAGTATATAGATCTGGGGTTTCCTATATAAGTAGACAGTATATAGATTGGGGGTTTCCAATATAAGTAGACAGTATACAGATTGGGGGTTTCTTATATAAGTAGAAGGTATACAGATTGGGGGTTTCCTATATAATTAGACAGTTTATAGATTGGGGGTTTCTTATATAAGTAGACAGTATATAGATTGGGGGTTTCTTATATAAGTAGACAGTATATAGATTGGGGGTTTCTTATATAAGTAGACAGTATATAGATTGGGGGTTTCTTATATAAGTAGACAGTACATATATTGGGGGTTTCCTATATAAGTAGACAGTATACAGATTGGGGGTTTCTTATATAAGTAGACAGTATACAGATTGGGGGTTTCCTATATAAATAGACAGAATATAGATTGGGGGTTTCTTATATAAGTAGACAGTATACAGATTGGGGGTTTCTTTTATAAGTAGACAGTATACAGATTGGGGGTTTCCTATATAAGTAGACAGTGTATAGATTGGGGGATTCCTATATAAGTAGACAGTATATAGATCTGGGGTTTCCTATATAAGTAGACAGAATATAGATTGGGGGTTTCCAATATAAGTAGACAGTATAAAGATTGGGGGTTTCCTATATAAGTAGACAGTATAGAGATTGGGGGTTTCCTATATAAGTAGACAGTACATAGATTGGGGGTTTCCTATATAAGTAGACAGTATATAGATTGGGGGTTTCCAATATAAGTAGACAGTATACAGATTGGGGGTTTCTTATATAAGTAGACAGTATATAGATTGGGGGTTTCCTATATAAGTAGACTGTATATAGATTCGGTGTTTCCTAAATAAGTAGACAGTATATAGATTGGGGGTTTCCTATATAAGTAGACAGTATATAGATTGGGGGTTTCCAATATAAGTAGACAGTATATAGATTGGGGGTTTCCTATATAAGTAGACAGTATATACATTGGGGGTTTCTTATATAAGTAGACAGTATATAGATTGGGGGTTTCCTATATAAGTAGACTGTATATAGATTGGGGGTTTCCTATATAAGTAGACAGTATATAGATTTGGGGTTTCCTATATAAGTAGACAGTATATTGATTGGTGGTTTCCTATATAAGTAGACAGTATATAGATTGGCGGTTTCCTAAATAAGTAGACAGTATATAGATTTGGGGTGTCCTATATAAGTAGACAGTATATAGATTGGGGGTTTCCTATATAAGTAGACAGAATATAGATTGGGGTTTCCTATATAAGTAGACAGTATATAGATTGTGGGTTTCTTATATAAGTAGACAGTATACAGATTGGGGGTTTCCTATATAAATAGACACTAAATAGATTGGGGGTTTCTTATATAAGTAGACAATATACAGATTGGGGGTTTCTTATATAAGTAGAAGGTATACAGATTGGGGGTTTCCTATATAATTAGACAGTTTATAGATTGGGGGTTTCTTATATAAGTAGACAGTATATAGATTGGGGGTTTCTTATATAAGTAGACAGTATATAGATTGGGGGTTTCTTATATAAGTAGACAGTATATAGATTGGGGGTTTCTTATATAAGTAGACAGTACATATATTGGGGGTTTCCTATATAAGTAGACAGTATACAGATTGGGGGTTTCTTATATAAGTAGACAGTATACAGATTGGGGGTTTCCTATATAAATAGACAGAATATAGATTGGGGGTTTCTTATATAAGTAGACAGTATACAGATTGGGGGTTTCTTTTATAAGTAGACAGTATACAGATTGGGGGTTTCCTATATAAGTAGACAGTGTATAGATTGGGGGATTCCTATATAAGTAGACAGTATATAGATCTGGGGTTTCCTATATAAGTAGACAGAATATAGATTGGGGGTTTCCAATATAAGTAGACAGTATAAAGATTGGGGGTTTCCTATATAAGTAGACAGTATAGAGATTGGGGGTTTCCTATATAAGTAGACAGTACATAGATTGGGGGTTTCCTATATAAGTAGACAGTATATAGATTGGGGGTTTCCAATATAAGTAGACAGTATACAGATTGGGGGTTTCTTATATAAGTAGACAGTATATAGATTGGGGGTTTCCTATATAAGTAGACTGTATATAGATTCGGTGTTTCCTAAATAAGTAGACAGTATATAGATTGGGGGTTTCCTATATAAGTAGACAGTATATAGATTGGGGGTTTCCAATATAAGTAGACAGTATATAGATTGGGGGTTTCCTATATAAGTAGACAGTATATACATTGGGGGTTTCTTATATAAGTAGACAGTATATAGATTGGGGGTTTCCTATATAAGTAGACTGTATATAGATTGGGGGTTTCCTATATAAGTAGACAGTATATAGATTTGGGGTTTCCTATATAAGTAGACAGTATATTGATTGGTGGTTTCCTATATAAGTAGACAGTATATAGATTGGCGGTTTCCTAAATAAGTAGACAGTATATAGATTTGGGGTGTCCTATATAAGTAGACAGTATATAGATTGGGGGTTTCCTATATAAGTAGACAGAATATAGATTGGGGTTTCCTATATAAGTAGACAGTATATAGATTGTGGGTTTCTTATATAAGTAGACAGTATACTGATTGGGGGTTTCCTATATAAATAGACACTAAATAGATTGGGGGTTTCTTATATAAGTAGACAATATACAGATTGGGGGTGTCTTATATAAGTAGAAGGTATACAGATTGGGGGTTTCCTATATAAGTAGACAGTTTATAGATTGGGGGTTTCCTATATAAGTAGAAAGTATTTAGATTGGGGGTTTCCTATATAAGTAGACAGTATATAGATTGGGGGTTTCCTATATAAGTAGACAGTATATAGATTGGGGGTTTCCTATATAAGTAGACAGTATACAGATTGGGGGTTTCTTATATAAATAGACAGTATATAGATTGGGGGTTTCCTATATAAGTAGACAATATATAGATTGAGGGTTTCTTATACAAGTCGACAGTATATAGATTGTGGGTTTCCTATATAAGTAGACAGTACATATATTGGGGGTTTCCTTTATAAGTAGACAGTATACAGATTGGGGGTTTCCTATATAAATAGACAGAATATAGATTGGGGGTTTCTTATATAAGTAGACAGTATACAGATTGGGGTTTCTTTTATAAGTAGACAGTATACAGATTGGGGGTTTCCTATATAAGTAGACAGTATATAGATTGGGGGTTTCTTATATAAGTAGACAGTATATAGATTGGGGGTTTCTTATATAAGTAGACAGTATATAGATTGGGGGATTCCTATATAAGTAGACAGTATATAGATTGGGGGTTTCTTATATAAGTAGACAGTATATAGATTGGGGGTTTCTTATATAAGTAGCCAGTATATAGATTGGGGGTTTCCTATATAAGTAGACAGTATATAGATTGGGGGTTTCCTATATAAGTAGACAGTATATAGATTGGGGGTTTCTTATATAAGTAGACAGTATATAGATCTGGGGTTTCCTATATAAGTAGACAGTATATAGATTGGGGGTTTCCAATATAAGTAGACAGTATACAGATTGGGGGTTTCTTATATAAGTAGAAGGTATACAGATTGGGGGTTTCCTATATAATTAGACAGTTTATAGATTGGGGGTTTCTTATATAAGTAGACAGTATATAGATTGGGGGTTTCTTATATAAGTAGACAGTATATAGATTGGGGGTTTCTTATATAAGTAGACAGTATATAGATTGGGGGTTTCTTATATAAGTAGACAGTACATATATTGGGGGTTTCCTATATAAGTAGACAGTATACAGATTGGGGGTTTCTTATATAAGTAGACAGTATACAGATTGGGGGTTTCCTATATAAATAGACAGAATATAGATTGGGGGTTTCTTATATAAGTAGACAGTATACAGATTGGGGGTTTCTTTTATAAGTAGACAGTATACAGATTGGGGGTTTCCTATATAAGTAGACAGTGTATAGATTGGGGGATTCCTATATAAGTAGACAGTATATAGATCTGGGGTTTCCTATATAAGTAGACAGAATATAGATTGGGGGTTTCCAATATAAGTAGACAGTATAAAGATTGGGGGTTTCCTATATAAGTAGACAGTATAGAGATTGGGGGTTTCCTATATAAGTAGACAGTACATAGATTGGGGGTTTCCTATATAAGTAGACAGTATATAGATTGGGGGTTTCCAATATAAGTAGACAGTATACAGATTGGGGGTTTCTTATATAAGTAGACAGTATATAGATTGGGGGTTTCCTATATAAGTAGACTGTATATAGATTCGGTGTTTCCTAAATAAGTAGACAGTATATAGATTGGGGGTTTCCTATATAAGTAGACAGTATATAGATTGGTGGTTTCCAATATAAGTAGACAGTATATAGATTGGGGGTTTCCTATATAAGTAGACAGTATATACATTGGGGGTTTCTTATATAAGTAGACAGTATATAGATTGGGGGTTTCCTATATAAGTAGACTGTATATAGATTGGGGGTTTCCTATATAAGTAGACAGTATATAGATTTGGGGTTTCCTATATAAGTAGACAGTATATTGATTGGGGGTTTCCTATATAAGTAGACAGTATATAGATTGGCGGTTTCCTAAATAAGTAGACAGTATATAGATTTGGGGTGTCCTATATAAGTAGACAGTATATAGATTGGGGGTTTCCTATATAAGTAGACAGAATATAGATTGGGGTTTCCTATATAAGTAGACAGTATATAGATTGTGGGTTTCTTATATAAGTAGACAGTATACAGATTGGGGGTTTCCTATATAAATAGACACTAAATAGATTGGGGGTTTCTTATATAAGTAGACAATATACAGATTGGGGGTGTCTTATATAAGTAGAAGGTATACAGATTGGGGGTTTCCTATATAAGTAGACAGTTTATAGATTGGGGGTTTCCTATATAAGTAGAAAGTATATAGATTGGGGGTTTCCTATATAAGTAGACAGTATATAGATTGGGGGTTTCCTATATAAGTAGACAGTATATAGATTGGGGGTTTCCTATATAAGTAGACAGTATACAGATTGGGGGTTTCTTATATAAATAGACAGTATATAGATTGGGGGTTTCCTATATAAGTAGGCAATATATAGATTGAGGGTTTCTTATACAAGTCGACAGTATATAGATTGTGGGTTTCCTATATAAGTAGACAGTACATATATTGGGGGTTTCCTTTATAAGTAGACAGTATACAGATTGGGGGTTTCCTATATAAATAGACAGAATATAGATTGGGGGTTTCTTATATAAGTAGACAGTATACAGATTGGGGTTTCTTTTATAAGTAGACAGTATACAGATTGGGGGTTTCCTATATAAGTAGACAGTATATAGATTGGGGGTTTCTTATATAAGTAGACAGTATATAGATTGGGGGTTTCTTATATAAGTAGACAGTATATAGATTGGGGGATTCCTATATAAGTAGACAGTATATAGATTGGGGGTTTCTTATATAAGTAGACAGTATATAGATTGGGGGTTTCTTATATAAGTAGCCAGTATATAGATTGGGGGTTTCCTATATAAGTAGACAGTATATAGATTGGGGGTTTCCTATATAAGTAGACAGTATATAGATTGGGGGTTTCTTATATAAGTAGACAGTATATAGATCTGGGGTTTCCTATATAAGTAGACAGTATATAGATTGGGGGTTTCCAATATAAGTAGACAGTATACAGATTGGGGGTTTCTTATATAAGTAGAAGGTATACAGATTGGGGGTTTCCTATATAATTAGACAGTTTATAGATTGGGGGTTTCTTATATAAGTAGACAGTATATAGATTGGGGGTTTCCTATATAAGTAGACAGTATAGAGATTGGGGGTTTCCTATATAAGTAGACAGTACATAGATTGGGGGTTTCCTATATAAGTAGACAGTATATAGATTGGGGGTTTCCTATATAAGTAGACAGTAAATAGATTGGGGGTTTCTTATATAAGTAGACAGTATACAGATTGGGGTTTCCTATATAAGTAGAAGGTATACAGATTGGGGGTTTCCTATATAAGTAGACAGTATACAGATTGGGGGTTTCTTATATAAATAGACAGTATATAGATTGGGGGTTTCCTATATAAGTAGACAATATATTGATTGAGGGTTTCTTATACAGGTCGACAGTATATAGATTGTGGGTTTCCTATATAAGTAGACAGTATACAGATTGGGGGTTTCCTATATAAATAGACAGAATATATTGGGGGTTTCTTATATAAGTAGACAGTATACAGATTGGGGGTTTCTTTTATAAGTAGACAGTATACAGATTGGGGGTTTCCTATATAAGTAGACAGTACATAGATTGGGGGTTTCTTATATAAGTAGACAGTATATAGATTGGGGGTTTCTTATATAAGTAGACAGTATATAGATTGGGGGTTTCCTATATAAGTAGACAGTATACAGTTTGGGGGTTTCTTATATAAATAGACAGTATATAGATTGGGGGTTTCCTATATAAGTAGGCAGTATATAGATTGGGGGTTTCCTATACAAGTAGACAGTATATAGATTGGGGGTTTCCTATATAAGTAGACAGTATATAGATGTGGGGTTTCCTATATAAGTAGACTGTATATAGATTGGGGGTTTCCAATATAAGTAGACAGTATACAGATTGGGGGTTTCTTATATAAGTAGACAGTATATAGATTGGGGGTTTCCTATATAAGTAGACTGTATATAGATTCGGTGTTTCCTAAATAAGTAGACAGTATATAGATTGGGGGTTTCCTATATAAGTAGACAGTATATAGATTGGGGGTTTCCAATATAAGTAGACAGTATATAGATTGGGGGTTTCCTATATAAGTAGACAGTATATACATTGGGGGTTTCTTATATAAGTAGACAGTATATAGATTGGGGGTTTCCTATATAAGTAGACTGTATATAGATTGGGGGTTTCCTATATAAGTAGACAGTATATAGATTTGGGGTTTCCTATATAAGTAGACAGTATATTGATTGGGGGTTTCCTATATAAGTAGACAGTATATAGATTGGCGGTTTCCTAAATAAGTAGACAGTATATGGATTTGGGGTGTCCTATATAAGTAGACAGTATATAGATTGGGGGTTTCCTATATAAGTAGACAGAATATAGATTGGGGTTTCCTATATAAGTAGACAGTATATAGATTGTGGGTTTCATATATAAGTAGACAGTATACAGATTGGGGGTTTCCTATATAAATAGACACTAAATAGATTGGGGGTTTCTTATATAAGTAGACAATATACAGATTGGGGGTGTCTTATATAAGTAGAAGGTATACAGATTGGGGGTTTCCTATATAAGTAGACAGTTTATAGATTGGGGGTTTCCTATATAAGTAGAAAGTATATAGATTGGGGGTTTCCTATATAAGTAGACAGTATATAGATTGGGGGTTTCCTATATAAGTAGACAGTATATAGATTGGGGGTTTCCTATATAAGTAGACAGTATACAGATTGGGGGTTTCTTATATAAATAGACAGTATATAGATTGGGGGTTTCCTATATAAGTAGACAATATATAGATTGAGGGTTTCTTATACAAGTCGACAGTATATAGATTGTGGGTTTCCTATATAAGTAGACAGTACATATATTGGGGGTTTCCTTTATAAGTAGACAGTATACAGATTGGGGGTTTCCTATATAAATAGACAGAATATAGATTGGGGGTTTCTTATATAAGTAGACAGTATACAGATTGGGGTTTCTTTTATAAGTAGACAGTATACAGATTGGGGGTTTCCTATATAAGTAGACAGTATATAGATTGGGGGTTTCTTATATAAGTAGACAGTATATAGATTGGGGGTTTCTTATATAAGTAGACAGTATATAGATTGGGGGATTCCTATATAAGTAGACAGTATATAGATTGGGGGTTTCTTATATAAGTAGACAGTATATAGATTGGGGGTTTCTTATATAAGTAGCCAGTATATAGATTGGGGGTTTCCTATATAAGTAGACAGTATATAGATTGGGGGTTTCCTATATAAGTAGACAGTATATAGATTGGGGGTTTCTTATATAAGTAGACAGTATATAGATCTGGGGTTTCCTATATAAGTAGACAGTATATAGATTGGGGGTTTCCAATATAAGTAGACAGTATACAGATTGGGGGTTTCTTATATAAGTAGAAGGTATACAGATTGGGGGTTTCCTATATAATTAGACAGTTTATAGATTGGGGGTTTCTTATATAAGTAGACAGTATATAGATTGGGGGTTTCTTATATAAGTAGACAGTATATAGATTGGGGGTTTCTTATATAAGTAGACAGTATATAGATTGGGGGTTTCTTATATAAGTAGACAGTACATATATTGGGGGTTTCCTATATAAGTAGACAGTATACAGATTGGGGGTTTCTTATATAAGTAGACAGTATACAGATTGGGGGTTTCCTATATAAATAGACAGAATATAGATTGGGGGTTTCTTATATAAGTAGACAGTATACAGATTGGGGGTTTCTTTTATAAGTAGACAGTATACAGATTGGGGGTTTCCTATATAAGTAGACAGTGTATAGATTGGGGGATTCCTATATAAGTAGACAGTATATAGATTGGGGGTTTCCTATATAAGTAGACTGTATATAGATTCGGTGTTTCCTAAATAAGTAGACAGTATATAGATTGGGGGTTTCCTATATAAGTAGACAGTATATAGATTGGGGGTTTCCAATATAAGTAGACAGTATATAGATTGGGGGTTTCCTATATAAGTAGACAGTATATACATTGGGGGTTTCTTATATAAGTAGACAGTATATAGATTGGGGGTTTCCTATATAAGTAGACTGTATATAGATTGGGGGTTTCCTATATAAGTAGACAGTATATAGATTTGGGGTTTCCTATATAAGTAGACAGTATATTGATTGGGGGTTTCCTATATAAGTAGACAGTATATAGATTGGCGGTTTCCTAAATAAGTAGACAGTATATAGATTTGGGGTGTCCTATATAAGTAGACAGTATATAGATTGGGGGTTTCCTATATAAGTAGACAGAATATAGATTGGGGTTTCCTATATAAGTAGACAGTATATAGATTGTGGGTTTCTTATATAAGTAGACAGTATACAGATTGGGGGTTTCCTATATAAATAGACACTAAATAGATTGGGGGTTTCTTATATAAGTAGACAATATACAGATTGGGGGTGTCTTATATAAGTAGAAGGTATACAGATTGGGGGTTTCCTATATAAGTAGACAGTTTATAGATTGGGGGTTTCCTATATAAGTAGAAAGTATATAGATTGGGGGTTTCCTATATAAGTAGACAGTATATAGATTGGGGGTTTCCTATATAAGTAGACAGTATATAGATTGGGGGTTTCCTATATAAGTAGACAGTATACAGATTGGGGGTTTCTTATATAAATAGACAGTATATAGATTGGGGGTTTCCTATATAAGTAGACAATATATAGATTGAGGGTTTCTTATACAAGTCGACAGTATATAGATTGTGGGTTTCCTATATAAGTAGACAGTACATATATTGGGGGTTTCCTTTATAAGTAGACAGTATACAGATTGGGGGTTTCCTATATAAATAGACAGAATATAGATTGGGGGTTTCTTATATAAGTAGACAGTATACAGATTGGGGTTTCTTTTATAAGTAGACAGTATACAGATTGGGGGTTTCCTATATAAGTAGACAGTATATAGATTGGGGGTTTCTTATATAAGTAGACAGTATATAGATTGGGGGTTTCTTATATAAGTAGACAGTATATAGATTGGGGGATTCCTATATAAGTAGACAGTATATAGATTGGGGGTTTCTTATATAAGTAGACAGTATATAGATTGGGGGTTTCTTATATAAGTAGCCAGTATATAGATTGGGGGTTTCCTATATAAGTAGACAGTATATAGATTGGGGGTTTCCTATATAAGTAGACAGTATATAGATTGGGGGTTTCTTATATAAGTAGACAGTATATAGATCTGGGGTTTCCTATATAAGTAGACAGTATATAGATTGGGGGTTTCCAATATAAGTAGACAGTATACAGATTGGGGGTTTCTTATATAAGTAGAAGGTATACAGATTGGGGGTTTCCTATATAATTAGACAGTTTATAGATTGGGGGTTTCTTATATAAGTAGACAGTATATAGATTGGGGGTTTCTTATATAAGTAGACAGTATATAGATTGGGGGTTTCTTATATAAGTAGACAGTATATAGATTGGGGGTTTCTTATATAAGTAGACAGTACATATATTGGGGGTTTCCTATATAAGTAGACAGTATACAGATTGGGGGTTTCTTATATAAGTAGACAGTATACAGATTGGGGGTTTCCTATATAAATAGACAGAATATAGATTGGGGGTTTCTTATATAAGTAGACAGTATACAGATTGGGGGTTTCTTTTATAAGTAGACAGTATACAGATTGGGGGTTTCCTATATAAGTAGACAGTGTATAGATTGGGGGATTCCTATATAAGTAGACAGTATATAGATTGGGGGTTTCCTATATAAGTAGACTGTATATAGATTCGGTGTTTCCTAAATAAGTAGACAGTATATAGATTGGGGGTTTCCTATATAAGTAGACAGTATATAGATTGGGGGTTTCCAATATAAGTAGACAGTATATAGATTGGGGGTTTCCTATATAAGTAGACAGTATATACATTGGGGGTTTCTTATATAAGTAGACAGTATATAGATTGGGGGTTTCCTATATAAGTAGACTGTATATAGATTGGGGGTTTCCTATATAAGTAGACAGTATATAGATTTGGGGTTTCCTATATAAGTAGACAGTATATTGATTGGGGGTTTCCTATATAAGTAGACAGTATATAGATTGGCGGTTTCCTAAATAAGTAGACAGTATATAGATTTGGGGTGTCCTATATAAGTAGACAGTATATAGATTGGGGGTTTCCTATATAAGTAGACAGAATATAGATTGGGGTTTCCTATATAAGTAGACAGTATATAGATTGTGGGTTTCTTATATAAGTAGACAGTATACAGATTGGGGGTTTCCTATATAAATAGACACTAAATAGATTGGGGGTTTCTTATATAAGTAGACAATATACAGATTGGGGGTGTCTTATATAAGTAGAAGGTATACAGATTGGGGGTTTCCTATATAAGTAGACAGTTTATAGATTGGGGGTTTCCTATATAAGTAGAAAGTATATAGATTGGGGGTTTCCTATATAAGTAGACAGTATATAGATTGGGGGTTTCCTATATAAGTAGACAGTATATAGATTGGGAGTTTCCTATATAAGTAGACAGTATACAGATTGGGGGTTTCTTATATAAATAGACAGTATATAGATTGGGGGTTTCCTATATAAGTAGACAATATATAGATTGAGGGTTTCTTATACAAGTCGACAGTATATAGATTGTGGGTTTCCTATATAAGTAGACAGTACATATATTGGGGGTTTCCTTTATAAGTAGACAGTATACAGATTGGGGGTTTCCTATATAAATAGACAGAATATAGATTGGGGGTTTCTTATATAAGTAGACAGTATACAGATTGGGGTTTCTTTTATAAGTAGACAGTATACAGATTGGGGGTTTCCTATATAAGTAGACAGTATATAGATTGGGGGTTTCTTATATAAGTAGACAGTATATAGATTGGGGGTTTCTTATATAAGTAGACAGTATATAGATTGGGGGATTCCTATATAAGTAGACAGTATATAGATTGGGGGTTTCTTATATAAGTAGACAGTATATAGATTGGGGGTTTCTTATATAAGTAGCCAGTATATAGATTGGGGGTTTCCTATATAAGTAGACAGTATATAGATTGGGGGTTTCCTATATAAGTAGACAGTATATAGATTGGGGGTTTCTTATATAAGTAGACAGTATATAGATCTGGGGTTTCCTATATAAGTAGACAGTATATAGATTGGGGGTTTCCAATATAAGTAGACAGTATACAGATTGGGGGTTTCTTATATAAGTAGAAGGTATACAGATTGGGGGTTTCCTATATAATTAGACAGTTTATAGATTGGGGGTTTCTTATATAAGTAGACAGTATATAGATTGGGGGTTTCTTATATAAGTAGACAGTATATAGATTGGGGGTTTCTTATATAAGTAGACAGTATATAGATTGGGGGTTTCTTATATAAGTAGACAGTACATATATTGGGGGTTTCCTATATAAGTAGACAGTATACAGATTGGGGGTTTCTTATATAAGTAGACAGTATACAGATTGGGGGTTTCCTATATAAATAGACAGAATATAGATTGGGGGTTTCTTATATAAGTAGACAGTATACAGATTGGGGGTTTCTTTTATAAGTAGACAGTATACAGATTGGGGGTTTCCTATATAAGTAGACAGTGTATAGATTGGGGGATTCCTATATAAGTAGACAGTATATAGATCTGGGGTTTCCTATATAAGTAGACAGAATATAGATTGGGGGTTTCCAATATAAGTAGACAGTATAAAGATTGGGGGTTTCCTATATAAGTAGACAGTATAGAGATTGGGGGTTTCCTATATAAGTAGACAGTACATAGATTGGGGGTTTCCTATATAAGTAGACAGTATATAGATTGGGGGTTTCCAATATAAGTAGACAGTATACAGATTGGGGGTTTCTTATATAAGTAGACAGTATATAGATTGGGGGTTTCCTATATAAGTAGACTGTATATAGATTCGGTGTTTCCTAAATAAGTAGACAGTATATAGATTGGGGGTTTCCTATATAAGTAGACAGTATATAGATTGGGGGTTTCCAATATAAGTAGACAGTATATAGATTGGGGGTTTCCTATATAAGTAGACAGTATATACATTGGGGGTTTCTTATATAAGTAGACAGTATATAGATTGGGGGTTTCCTATATAAGTAGACTGTATATAGATTGGGGGTTTCCTATATAAGTAGACAGTATATAGATTTGGGGTTTCCTATATAAGTAGACAGTATATTGATTGGGGGTTTCCTATATAAGTAGACAGTATATAGATTGGCGGTTTCCTAAATAAGTAGACAGTATATAGATTTGGGGTGTCCTATATAAGTAGACAGTATATAGATTGGGGGTTTCCTATATAAGTAGACAGAATATAGATTGGGGTTTCCTATATAAGTAGACAGTATATAGATTGTGGGTTTCTTATATAAGTAGACAGTATACAGATTGGGGGTTTCCTATATAAATAGACACTAAATAGATTGGGGGTTTCTTATATAAGTAGACAATATACAGATTGGGGGTGTCTTATATAAGTAGAAGGTATACAGATTGGGGGTTTCCTATATAAGTAGACAGTTTATAGATTGGGGGTTTCCTATATAAGTAGAAAGTATATAGATTGGGGGTTTCCTATATAAGTAGACAGTATATAGATTGGGGGTTTCCTATATAAGTAGACAGTATATAGATTGGGGGTTTCCTATATAAGTAGACAGTATACAGATTGGGGGTTTCTTATATAAATAGACAGTATATAGATTGGGGGTTTCCTATATAAGTAGGCAATATATAGATTGAGGGTTTCTTATACAAGTCGACAGTATATAGATTGTGGGTTTCCTATATAAGTAGACAGTACATATATTGGGGGTTTCCTTTATAAGTAGACAGTATACAGATTGGGGGTTTCCTATATAAATAGACAGAATATAGATTGGGGGTTTCTTATATAAGTAGACAGTATACAGATTGGGGTTTCTTTTATAAGTAGACAGTATACAGATTGGGGGTTTCCTATATAAGTAGACAGTATATAGATTGGGGGTTTCTTATATAAGTAGACAGTATATAGATTGGGGGTTTCTTATATAAGTAGACAGTATATAGATTGGGGGATTGCTATATAAGTAGACAGTATATAGATTGGGGGTTTCTTATATAAGTAGACAGTATATAGATTGGGGGTTTCTTATATAAGTAGCCAGTATATAGATTGGGGGTTTCCTATATAAGTAGACAGTATATAGATTGGGGGTTTCCTATATAAGTAGACAGTATATAGATTGGGGGTTTCTTATATAAGTAGACAGTATATAGATCTGGGGTTTCCTATATAAGTAGACAGTATATAGATTGGGGGTTTCCAATATAAGTAGACAGTATACAGATTGGGGGTTTCTTATATAAGTAGAAGGTATACAGATTGGGGGTTTCCTATATAATTAGACAGTTTATAGATTGGGGGTTTCTTATATAAGTAGACAGTATATAGATTGGGGGTTTCTTATATAAGTAGACAGTATATAGATTGGGGGTTTCTTATATAAGTAGACAGTATATAGATTGAGGGTTTCTTATATAAGTAGACAGTACATATATTGGGGGTTTCCTATATAAGTAGACAGTATACAGATTGGGGGTTTCTTATATAAGTAGACAGTATACAGATTGGGGGTTTCCTATATAAATAGACAGAATATAGATTGGGGGTTTCTTATATAAGTAGACAGTATACAGATTGGGGGTTTCTTTTATAAGTAGACAGTATACAGATGGGGGTTTCCTATATAAGTAGACAGTGTATAGATTGGGGGATTCCTATATAAGTAGACAGTATATAGATCTGGGGTTTCCTATATAAGTAGACAGAATATAGATTGGGGGTTTCCAATATAAGTAGACAGTATAAAGATTGGGGGTTTCCTATATAAGTAGACAGTATAGAGATTGGGGGTTTCCTATATAAGTAGACAGTACATAGATTGGGGGTTTCCTATATAAGTAGACAGTATATAGATTGGGGGTTTCCTATATAAGTAGACAGTATATAGATTGGGGGTTTCCTATATAAGTAGACTGTATATAGATTGGGTGTTTCCTATATAAGTAGACAGTATATAGATTTGGAATTTCCTATATAAGTAGACAGTATATAGATTGGGGGTTTCCTATATAAGTAGACAGTATAGAGATTGGGGGTTTCCTATATAAGTAGACAGTACATAGATTGGGGGTTTCCTATATAAGTAGACAGTATATAGATTGGGGGTTTCCTATATAAGTAGACAGTAAATAGATTGGGGGTTTCTTATATAAGTAGACATTATACAGATTGGGGTTTCTTATATAAGTAGAAGGTATACAGATTGGGGGTTTCCTATATAAGGAGGCAGTATATAGATTGGGGGTTTCCGATACAAGTAGACAGTATATAGATTGGGGGTTTCCTATATAAGTAGACAGTATATAGATGTGGGGTTTCCTATATAAGTAGACAGTATATAGATTGGGGGTTTCCGATACAAGTAGACAGTATATAGATTGGGGGTTTCCTATATAAGTAGACAGTATATAGATTGGGGGTTTCCTATATAAGTAGACAGTATAGAGATTGGGGGTTTCCTATATAAGTAGACAGTACATAGATTGGGGGTTTCCTATATAAGTAGACAGTATATAGATTGGGGGTTTCCTATATAAGTAGACAGTAAATAGATTGGGGGTTTCTTATATAAGTAGACAGTATACAGATTGGGGTTTCCTATATAAGTAGAAGGTATACAGATTGGGGGTTTCCTATATAAGTAGACAGTATACAGATTGGGGGTTTCTTATATAAATAGACAGTATATAGATTGGGGGTTTCCTATATAAGTAGACAATATATTGATTGAGGGTTTCTTATACAAGTCGACAGTATATAGATTGTGGGTTTCCTATATAAGTAGACAGTATATAGATTGGGGGTTTCCAATATAAGTAGACAGTATACAGATTGGGGGTTTCTTATATAAGTAGAAGGTATACAGATTGGGGGTTTCCTATATAATTAGACAGTTTATAGATTGGGGGTTTCTTATATAAGTAGACAGTATATAGATTGGGGGTTTCTTATATAAGTAGACAGTATATAGATTGGGGGTTTCTTATATAAGTAGACAGTATATAGATTGGGGGTTTCTTATATAAGTAGCCAGTATATAGATTGGGGGTTTCCTATATAAGTAGACAGTATATAGATTGGGGGTTTCCTATATAAGTAGACAGTATATAGATTGGGGGTTTCTTATATAAGTAGACAGTATATAGATCTGGGGTTTCCTATATAAGTAGACAGTATATAGATTGGGGGTTTCCAATATAAGTAGACAGTATACAGATTGGGGGTTTCTTATATAAGTAGAAGGTATACAGATTGGGGGTTTCCTATATAATTAGACAGTTTATAGATTGGGGGTTTCTTATATAAGTAGACAGTATATAGATTGGGGGTTTCTTATATAAGTAGACAGTATATAGATTGGGGGTTTCTTATATAAGTAGACAGTATATAGATTGGGGGTTTCTTATATAAGTAGACAGTACATA
Organism: Salmo salar; assembly: GCF_965601325.2. Classification (NCBI taxonomy): domain Eukaryota; kingdom Metazoa; phylum Chordata; class Actinopteri; order Salmoniformes; family Salmonidae; genus Salmo; species Salmo salar. The sequence goes on from NC_138301.1 coordinate 56,799,641, forward strand.
TATTGGGGGTTTCCTATATAAGTAGACAGTATACAGATTGGGGGTTTCTTATATAAGTAGACAGTATACAGATTGGGGGTTTCCTATATAAATAGACAGAATATAGATTGGGGGTTTCTTATATAAGTAGACAGTATACAGATTGGGGGTTTCCTATATAAGTAGACAGTGTATAGATTGGGGGATTCCTATATAAGTAGACAGTATATAGATCTGGGGTTTCCTATATAAGTAGACAGAATATAGATTGGGGGTTTCCAATATAAGTAGACAGTATAAAGATTGGGGGTTTCCTATATAAGTAGACAGTATAGAGATTGGGGGTTTCCTATATAAGTAGACAGTACATAGATTGGGGGTTTCCTATATAAGTAGACAGTATATAGATTGGGGGTTTCCAATATAAGTAGACAGTATACAGATTGGGGGTTTCTTATATAAGTAGACAGTATATAGATTGGGGGTTTCCTATATAAGTAGACTGTATATAGATTCGGTGTTTCCTAAATAAGTAGACAGTATATAGATTGGGGGTTTCCTATATAAGTAGACAGTATATAGATTGGGGGTTTCCAATATAAGTAGACAGTATATAGATTGGGGGTTTCCTATATAAGTAGACAGTATATACATTGGGGGTTTCTTATATAAGTAGACAGTATATAGATTGGGGGTTTCCTATATAAGTAGACTGTATATAGATTGGGGGTTTCCTATATAAGTAGACAGTATATAGATTTGGGGTTTCCTATATAAGTAGACAGTATATTGATTGGGGGTTTCCTATATAAGTAGACAGTATATAGATTGGCGGTTTCCTAAATAAGTAGACAGTATATAGATTTGGGGTGTCCTATATAAGTAGACAGTATATAGATTGGGGGTTTCCTATATAAGTAGACAGAATATAGATTGGGGTTTCCTATATAAGTAGACAGTATATAGATTGTGGGTTTCTTATATAAGTAGACAGTATACAGATTGGGGGTTTCCTATATAAATAGACACTAAATAGATTGGGGGTTTCTTATATAAGTAGACAATATACAGATTGGGGGTGTCTTATATAAGTAGAAGGTATACAGATTGGGGGTTTCCTATATAAGTAGACAGTTTATAGATTGGGGGTTTCCTATATAAGTAGAAAGTATATAGATTGGGGGTTTCCTATATAAGTAGACAGTATATAGATTGGGGGTTTCCTATATAAGTAGACAGTATATAGATTGGGGGTTTCCTATATAAGTAGACAGTATACAGATTGGGGGTTTCTTATATAAATAGACAGTATATAGATTGGGGGTTTCCTATATAAGTAGGCAATATATAGATTGAGGGTTTCTTATACAAGTCGACAGTATATAGATTGTGGGTTTCCTATATAAGTAGACAGTACATATATTGGGGGTTTCCTTTATAAGTAGACAGTATACAGATTGGGGGTTTCCTATATAAATAGACAGAATATAGATTGGGGGTTTCTTATATAAGTAGACAGTATACAGATTGGGGTTTCTTTTATAAGTAGACAGTATACAGATTGGGGGTTTCCTATATAAGTAGACAGTATATAGATTGGGGGTTTCTTATATAAGTAGACAGTATATAGATTGGGGGTTTCTTATATAAGTAGACAGTATATAGATTGGGGGATTCCTATATAAGTAGACAGTATATAGATTGGGGGTTTCTTATATAAGTAGACAGTATATAGATTGGGGGTTTCTTATATAAGTAGCCAGTATATAGATTGGGGGTTTCCTATATAAGTAGACAGTATATAGATTGGGGGTTTCCTATATAAGTAGACAGTATATAGATTGGGGGTTTCTTATATAAGTAGACAGTATATAGATCTGGGGTTTCCTATATAAGTAGACAGTATATAGATTGGGGGTTTCCAATATAAGTAGACAGTATACAGATTGGGGGTTTCTTATATAAGTAGAAGGTATACAGATTGGGGGTTTCCTATATAATTAGACAGTTTATAGATTGGGGGTTTCTTATATAAGTAGACAGTATATAGATTGGGGGTTTCTTATATAAGTAGACAGTATATAGATTGGGGGTTTCTTATATAAGTAGACAGTATATAGATTGGGGGTTTCTTATATAAGTAGACAGTACATATATTGGGGGTTTCCTATATAAGTAGACAGTATACAGATTGGGGGTTTCTTATATAAGTAGACAGTATACAGATTGGGGGTTTCCTATATAAATAGACAGAATATAGATTGGGGGTTTCTTATATAAGTAGACAGTATACAGATTGGGGGTTTCTTTTATAAGTAGACAGTATACAGATGGGGGTTTCCTATATAAGTAGACAGTGTATAGATTGGGGGATTCCTATATAAGTAGACAGTATATAGATCTGGGGTTTCCTATATAAGTAGACAGAATATAGATTGGGGGTTTCCAATATAAGTAGACAGTATAAAGATTGGGGGTTTCCTATATAAGTAGACAGTATAGAGATTGGGGGTTTCCTATATAAGTAGACAGTACATAGATTGGGGGTTTCCTATATAAGTAGACAGTATATAGATTGGGGGTTTCCTATATAAGTAGACAGTATATAGATGTGGGGTTTCCTATATAAGTAGACTGTATATAGATTGGGTGTTTCCTATATAAGTAGACAGTATATAGATTTGGAATTTCCTATATAAGTAGACAGTATATAGATTGGGGGTTTCCTATATAAGTAGACAGTATAGAGATTGGGGGTTTCCTATATAAGTAGACAGTACATAGATTGGGGGTTTCCTATATAAGTAGACAGTATATAGATTGGGGGTTTCCTATATAAGTAGACAGTAAATAGATTGGGGGTTTCTTATATAAGTAGACATTATACAGATTGGGGTTTCTTATATAAGTAGAAGGTATACAGATTGGGGGTTTCCTATATAAGGAGGCAGTATATAGATTGGGGGTTTCCGATACAAGTAGACAGTATATAGATTGGGGGTTTCCTATATAAGTAGACAGTATATAGATGTGGGGTTTCCTATATAAGTAGACAGTATATAGATTGGGGGTTTCCGATACAAGTAGACAGTATATAGATTGGGGGTTTCCTATATAAGTAGACAGTATATAGATTGGGGGTTTCCTATATAAGTAGACAGTATAGAGATTGGGGGTTTCCTATATAAGTAGACAGTACATAGATTGGGGGTTTCCTATATAAGTAGACAGTATATAGATTGGGGGTTTCCTATATAAGTAGACAGTAAATAGATTGGGGGTTTCTTATATAAGTAGACAGTATACAGATTGGGGTTTCCTATATAAGTAGAAGGTATACAGATTGGGGGTTTCCTATATAAGTAGACAGTATACAGATTGGGGGTTTCTTATATAAATAGACAGTATATAGATTGGGGGTTTCCTATATAAGTAGACAATATATTGATTGAGGGTTTCTTATACAAGTCGACAGTATATAGATTGTGGGTTTCCTATATAAGTAGACAGTATATAGATTGGGGGTTTCCAATATAAGTAGACAGTATACAGATTGGGGGTTTCTTATATAAGTAGAAGGTATACAGATTGGGGGTTTCCTATATAATTAGACAGTTTATAGATTGGGGGTTTCTTATATAAGTAGACAGTATATAGATTGGGGGTTTCTTATATAAGTAGACAGTATATAGATTGGGGGTTTCTTATATAAGTAGACAGTATATAGATTGGGGGTTTCTTATATAAGTAGACAGTACATATATTGGGGGTTTCCTATATAAGTAGACAGTATACAGATTGGGGGTTTCTTATATAAGTAGACAGTATACAGATTGGGGGTTTCCTATATAAATAGACAGAATATAGATTGGGGGTTTCTTATATAAGTAGACAGTATACAGATTGGGGGTTTCTTTTATAAGTAGACAGTATACAGATTGGGGGTTTCCTATATAAGTAGACAGTGTATAGATTGGGGGATTCCTATATAAGTAGACAGTATATAGATCTGGGGTTTCCTATATAAGTAGACAGAATATAGATTGGGGGTTTCCAATATAAGTAGACAGTATAAAGATTGGGGGTTTCCTATATAAGTAGACAGTATAGAGATTGGGGGTTTCCTATATAAGTAGACAGTACATAGATTGGGGGTTTCCTATATAAGTAGACAGTATATAGATTGGGGGTTTCCTATATAAGTAGACAGTATATAGATTGGGGGTTTCCTATATAAGTAGACTGTATATAGATTGGGTGTTTCCTATATAAGTAGACAGTATATAGATTTGGAATTTCCTATATAAGTAGACAGTATATAGATTGGGGGTTTCCTATATAAGTAGACAGTATAGAGATTGGGGGTTTCCTATATAAGTAGACAGTACATAGATTGGGGGTTTCCTATATAAGTAGACAGTATATAGATTGGGGGTTTCCTATATAAGTAGACAGTAAATAGATTGGGGGTTTCTTATATAAGTAGACATTATACAGATTGGGGTTTCTTATATAAGTAGAAGGTATACAGATTGGGGGTTTCCTATATAAGGAGGCAGTATATAGATTGGGGGTTTCCGATACAAGTAGACAGTATATAGATTGGGGGTTTCCTATATAAGTAGACAGTATATAGATGTGGGGTTTCCTATATAAGTAGACAGTATATAGATTGGGGGTTTCCGATACAAGTAGACAGTATATAGATTGGGGGTTTCCTATATAAGTAGACAGTATATAGATTGGGGGTTTCCTATATAAGTAGACAGTATAGAGATTGGGGGTTTCCTATATAAGTAGACAGTACATAGATTGGGGGTTTCCTATATAAGTAGACAGTATATAGATTGGGGGTTTCCTATATAAGTAGACAGTAAATAGATTGGGGGTTTCTTATATAAGTAGACAGTATACAGATTGGGGTTTCCTATATAAGTAGAAGGTATACAGATTGGGGGTTTCCTATATAAGTAGACAGTATACAGATTGGGGGTTTCTTATATAAATAGACAGTATATAGATTGGGGGTTTCCTATATAAGTAGACAATATATTGATTGAGGGTTTCTTATACAAGTCGACAGTATATAGATTGTGGGTTTCCTATATAAGTAGACAGTATACAGATTGGGGGTTTCCTATATAAATAGACAGAATATATTGGGGGTTTCTTATATAAGTAGACAGTATACAGATTGGGGGTTTCTTTTATAAGTAGACAGTATACAGATTGGGGGTTTCCTATATAAGTAGACAGTACATAGATTGCGGGTTTCTTATATAAGTAGACAGTATATAGATTGGGGGTTTCTTATATAAGTAGACAGTATATAGATTGGGGGTTTCCTATATAAGTAGACAGTATACAGTTTGGGGGTTTCTTATATAAATAGACAGTATATAGATTGGGGGTTTCCTATATAAGTAGACAATATATAGATTGAGGGTTTCTTATACAAGTCGACATTATATAGATTGTGGGTTTCCTATATAAGTAGACAGTACATATATTGGGGGTTTCCTATATAAGTAGACAGTATACAGATTGGGGGTTTCTTATATAAGTAGACAGTATACAGATTGGGGGTTTCCTATATAAATAGACAGAATATAGATTGGGGGTTTCTTATATAAGTAGACAGTATACAGATTGGGGGTTTCCTATATAAGTAGACAGTATATAGATTGGGGGTTTCTTATATAAGTAGACAGTATATAGATTGGGGGTTTCTTATATAAGTAGACAGTAAATAGATTGGGGGATTCCTATATAAGTAGACAGTGTATAGATTGGGGGTTTCTTATATAAGTAGACAGTATATAGATTGGGGGTTTCTTATATAAGTAGACAGTATATAGATTGGGGGTTTCCTATATAAGTAGACAGTATATAGATTGGGGGTTTCTTATACAAGTCGACAGTATATCTCTCTCTCTCCTCTCTCTCTCTCTCCCCTCTCTCCCCTCTCTCTCTCTCTGTTTCTAGACAGTATATAGATTGGGGGTTTCTTATATAAATAGACAGTATATAGATTGGGGGTTTCCTATATAAGTAGACAGTATATAGATTGGGGGTTTCCTATATAAATAGACAGAATATATTGGGGGTTTCTTATATAAGTAGACAGTATACAGATTGGGGGTTTCTTTTATAAGTAGACAGTATATAGATTGGGGGTTTCTTATATAAGTAGACAGTATATAGATTGGGGGTTTCCTATATAAGTAGACAGTATATAGATTGGGGGTTTCCTATATAAATAGACAGAATATATTGGGGGTTTCTTATATAAGTAGACAGTATACAGATTGGGGGTTTCTTTTATAAGTAGACAGTATATAGATTGGGGGTTTCTTATATAAGTAGACAGTATATAGATCTGGGGTTTCCTATATAAGTAGACAGAATATAGATTGGGGGTTTCCAATATAAGTAGACAGTATAAAGATTGGGGGTTTCCTATATAAGTAGACAGTATAGAGATTGGGGGTTTCCTATATAAGTAGACAGTACATAGATTGGGGGTTTCCTATATAAGTAGACAGTATATAGATTGGGGGTTTCCTATATAAGTAGACAGTATATAGATTGGGGGTTTCCTATATAAGTAGACTGTATATAGATTGGGTGTTTCCTATATAAGTAGACAGTATATAGATTTGGAATTTCCTATATAAGTAGACAGTATATAGATTGGGGGTTTCCTATATAAGTAGACAGTATAGAGATTGGGGGTTTCCTATATAAGTAGACAGTACATAGATTGGGGGTTTCCTATATAAGTAGACAGTATATAGATTGGGGGTTTCCTATATAAGTAGACAGTAAATAGATTGGGGGTTTCTTATATAAGTAGACATTATACAGATTGGGGTTTCTTATATAAGTAGAAGGAATACAGATTGGGGGTTTCCTATATAAGGAGGCAGTATATAGATTGGGGGTTTCCGATACAAGTAGACAGTATATAGATTGGGGGTTTCCTATATAAGTAGACAGTATATAGATGTGGGGTTTCCTATATAAGTAGACAGTATATAGATTGGGGGTTTCCGATACAAGTAGACAGTATATAGATTGGGGGTTTCCTATATAAGTAGACAGTATAGAGATTGGGGGTTTCCTATATAAGTAGACAGTACATAGATTGGGGGTTTCCTATATAAGTAGACAGTATATAGATTGGGGGTTTCCTATATAAGTAGACAGTAAATAGATTGGGGGTTTCTTATATAAGTAGACAGTATACAGATTGGGGTTTCCTATATAAGTAGAAGGTATACAGATTGGGGGTTTCCTATATAAGTAGACAGTATACAGATTGGGGGTTTCTTATATAAATAGACAGTATATAGATTGGGGGTTTCCTATATAAGTAGACAATATATTGATTGAGGGTTTCTTATACAAGTCGACAGTATATAGATTGTGGGTTTCCTATATAAGTAGACAGTATACAGATTGGGGGTTTCCTATATAAATAGACAGAATATATTGGGGGTTTCTTATATAAGTAGACAGTATACAGATTGGGGGTTTCTTTTATAAGTAGACAGTATACAGATTGGGGGTTTCCTATATAAGTAGACAGTACATAGATTGGGGGTTTCTTATATAAGTAGACAGTATATAGATTGGGGGTTTCTTATATAAGTAGACAGTATATAGATTGGGGGTTTCCTATATAAGTAGACAGTATACAGTTTGGGGGTTTCTTATATAAATAGACAGTATATAGATTGGGGGTTTCCTATATAAGTAGACAATATATAGATTGAGGGTTTCTTATACAAGTCGACATTATATAGATTGTGGGTTTCCTATATAAGTAGACAGTACATATATTGGGGGTTTCCTATATAAGTAGACAGTATACAGATTGGGGGTTTCTTATATAAGTAGACAGTATACAGATTGGGGGTTTCCTATATAAATAGACAGAATATAGATTGGGGGTTTCTTATATAAGTAGACAGTATACAGATTGGGGGTTTCCTATATAAGTAGACAGTATATAGATTGGGGGTTTCTTATATAAGTAGACAGTATATAGATTGGGGGTTTCTTATATAAGTAGACAGTAAATAGATTGGGGGATTCCTATATAAGTAGACAGTGTATAGATTGGGGGTTTCTTATATAAGTAGACAGTATATAGATTGGGGGTTTCTTATATAAGTAGACAGTATATAGATTGGGGGTTTCCTATATAAGTAGACAGTATATAGATTGGGGGTTTCTTATACAAGTCGACAGTATATCTCTCTCTCTCCTCTCTCTCTCTCTCCCCTCTCTCCCCTCTCTCTCTCTCTCTGTTTCTAGACAGTATATAGATTGGGGGTTTCTTATATAAATAGACAGTATATAGATTGGGGGTTTCCTATATAAGTAGACAGTATATAGATTGGGGGTTTCCTATATAAATAGACAGAATATATTGGGGGTTTCTTATATAAGTAGACAGTATACAGATTGGGGGTTTCTTTTATAAGTAGACAGTATATAGATTGGGGGTTTCTTATATAAGTAGACAGTATATAGATTGGGGGTTTCCTATATAAGTAGACAGTATATAGATTTGGGGTTTCCTATATAAGTAGACAGTATATAGATTGGGGATTTATCATTATGACGTGTCATCAGTAGACGTTCCATAATTTTGTCTACCTGCTTTGAGCAGCACTATCTGGTCGTTCTGACAGAGCTCCATGAAGCCGTCAATGCGTTTGGCGAACTCCACCACGTACTGGATGGCTTCCGTTATCTTGATGGCACACAGCTGCCACATCACCTCCTCTGGCTGATATAAACAACAACAACAACAATGTTAAAAGCGGGATAATTGTTGATGTCAGTATCGAGAGAGAGAGAGAAACAGAGAGAAACAGAGAGAGAGAGAGGGGAGAGAGGGGGGAGAGAGAGAGAGGAGAGAGAGAGAGAGAGAGAGAGAGGGGAGAGAGAGAGCGAGAGAGAGGGGAGAGAGAGAGAGAGAGACAGAGAGAGACAGAGAGACAAGGAGAGAAAAGGGGAGGTGAGGGAGAAGGAAGAGGGGGTGACAAAGGCCTATGAGGGGAGGAGAACAACAGTAGTGTACTAGGTAGTGTACTAGGTCGTGTGTAGTGTACTATAGGTAGTGTACTAGGTAGTGTACTAGGTAGTGTGTAGTGAACTAGGTAGTGTACTAGGTAGTGTGTAGTGTACAAGGTAGTGTACTAGGTAGTGTGTAGTGAACTAGGTAGTGTATTAGGTAGTGTGTAGTGTACTAGATAGTGTGTAGAGTACAAGGTAGTGTACTAGGTAGTGTGTAGTGTACTAGGTAGAGTGTAGTGTACAAGGTAGTGTACTAGGTAGTGTGTAGTGAACTAGGTAGTGTATTAGGTAGTGTGTAGTGTACAATAGGTAGTGTACTAGGTAGTGTACTAGGTAGTGTGTAGTGTACTATAGGTTGTGTACTAGGTAGTGTACTAGGTAGTGTGTAGTGTACTAGATAGTGTGTAGTGTACTAGGTAGTGTGTAATGTAGAATGGGTAGCGTACTAGGTAATGTACTAGGTAGTGTGTAGTGTACTATAGGTAGTGTGTAGTATACTAGGTAGTGTGTAGTGTACTAGGTAGTGTGTAGTGTACTAGGTAGTGTGTAGTGTACTATAGGTAGTGTACTAGGTAGTGTACTACCTAGTGTGTAGTATACTAGGTAGTGTACTAGGTAGTGTGTAGTGTACTAGGTAGTGTACTAGGTAGTGTACTAGGTAGTGTGTAGTGTACTATAGGTTGTGTACTAGGTAGTGTACTAGGTAGTGTGTAGTGTACTAGATAGTGTGTAGTGTACTAGGTAGTGTGTAGTGTACTAGGTAGTGTGTAATGAAAAATGGGTAGCGTACTAGGTAATGTACTAGGTAGTGTGTAGTGTACTATAGGTAGTGTGTAGTATACTAGGTAGTGTGTAGTGTACTAGGTAGTGTGTAGTGTACTATAGGTAGTGTACTAGGTAGTGTACTACGTAGTGTGTAGTATAATAGGTAGTGTACTAGGTAGTGTGTAGTGTACTAGGTAGTGTACTAGGTAGTGTACTAGGTAGTGTGTAGTGTACTATAGGTAGTGTACTAGGTAGTGTGTAGTGAACTAGGTAGTGTACTAGGTAGTGTGTAGTGTACAAGGTAGTGTACTAGGTAGTGTGTAGTGAACTAGGTAGTGTATTAGGTAGTGTGTAGTGTACTAGATAGTGTGTAGAGTACAAGGTAGTGTACTAGGTAGTGTGTAGTGTACTAGGTAGTGTGTAGTGTACAAGGTAGTGTACTAGGTAGTGTGTAGTGAACTAGGTAGTGTATTAGGTAGTGTGTAGTGTACTAGATAGTGTGTAGAGTACAAGGTAGTGTACTAGGTAGTGTGTAGTGTACTAGGTAGTGTGTAGTGTACCAGGTAGTGTACTAGGTAGTGTGTAGTGTACAATAGGTAGTGTACTAGATAGTGTACTAGGTAGTGTGTAGTGTACTATAGGTTGTGTACTAGGTAGTGTACTAGGTAGTGTGTAGTGTACTAGATAGTGTGTAGTGTACTAGGTAGTGTGTAATGTAGAATGGGTAGCGTACTAGGTAATGTACTAGGTAGTGTGTAGTGTACTATAGGTAGTGTGTAGTATACTAGGTAGTGTGTAGTGTACTAGGTAGTGTGTAGTGTACTAGGTAGTGTGTAGTGTACTATAGGTAGTGTACTAGGTAGTGTACTACCTAGTGTGTAGTATACTAGGTAGTGTACTAGGTAGTGTGTAGTGTACTAGGTAGTGTACTAGGTAGTGTACTAGGTAGTGTGTAATGTACTATAGGTTGTGTACTAGGTAGTGTACTAGGTAGTGTGTAGTGTACTAGATAGTGTGTAGTGTACTAGGTAGTGTGTAGTGTACTAGGTAGTGTGTAATGAAAAATGGGTAGCGTACTAGGTAATGTACTAGGTAGTGTGTAGTGTACTATAGGTAGTGTGTAGTATACTAGGTAGTGTGTAGTGTACTAGGTAGTGTGTAGTGAACAATAGGTAGTGCACTAGGTAGTGTACTACGTAGTGTGTAGTATACTAGGTAGTGTACTAGGTAGTGTGTAGTGTACTAGGTAGTGTACTAGGTAGTGTACTAGGTAGTGTGTAGTGTACTATAGGTAGTGTACTAGGTCGTGTGTAGTATACTAGGTAGTGTGTAGTGTACTAGGTAGTGTACTTGGTAGTGTGTAGTGTAGTATAGGTAGTGTAGTATAGGTAGTGTACTATAGGTCGTGTACTAGGTAGTGTACTATAGGTAGTGTACTTGGTAGTGTTATAGTTTTGTACTAGGTAGTTTTACTAGGTAGTGTGTAGTGTACTAGGTAGTGTTTAGTGTACTATAGGTAGTGTACTAGGTAGTGTATAGTGTACTAGGTAGTGTGTAGTGTACTAGGTAGTGTGTAGTGTACTAGGTAGTGTACTAGGTAGTGTGTAGTGTACTAGGTAGTGTGTAGTGTACTAGGTAGTGTACTATAAGTAGTGTGTAGTGTACTATAGGTAGTGTGTAGTGTGCTATAGGTAGTGTGTAGTGTACAAGGTAGTGTAGTAGGTAGTGCGTAGTGTACTATAGGTAGTGTACTAGGTAGTGTACTAGGTAGTGTGTAGTGTACTAGGTAGTGTGTAGTGTACTAGGTAGTGTGTAGTGTACTAGGTAGTGTAGTAGGTAGTGTGTAGTGTACTAGGTAGTGTACTAGGTAGTGTGTACTAGGTAGTGTGTACTACCTTCGTCTGGTAGGTCTCTATCTCCTCCTGGAGGAAGGCCTGCCAGGTCATGCTCTGTAGTGTACTAGGTAGTGTGTAGTGTACTAGGTAGTGTGTAGTGTACTAGGTAGTGTACTATAGGTAGTGTGTAGTGTACTAGGTAGTGTACTATAGGTAGTGTACTAGGTAGTGTGTACTATTACCTTCGTCTGGTAGGTCTCTATCTCCTCCTGGAGGAAGGCCTGCCAGCTCATGCTCTGTAGTGTACTAGGTAGTGTGTAGTATACTATAGGTAGTGTACTAGGTAGTGTACTAGGTAGTGTGTACTATTACCTTCGTCTGGTAGGTCTCTATCTCCTCCTGGAGGAAGGCCTGCCAGGTCATGCTCTGTAGTGTACTAGGTATTGTGTAGTGTACTCTGTAGTGTGTAGTGTACTAGGTAGTGTACTATAGGTAGTGTGTAGTGTACTAGGTAGTGTACTATAGGTAGTGTACTAGGTAGTGTGTACTATTACCTTCGTCTGGTAGGTCTCTATCTCCTCCTGGAGGAAGGCCTGCCAGCTCATGCTCTGTAGTGTACTAGGTAGTGTGTAGTATACTATAGGTAGTGTACTAGGTAGTGTACTAGGTAGTGTGTACTATTACCTTCGTCTGGTAGGTCTCTATCTCCTCCTGGAGGAAGGCCTGCCAGCTCATGCTCTGCAGCTCCTCCCTCAGGTACTGACACGTCTCCTGGTGGGACTTGGAGATGTTCTGGCCCAGGTGTTCTACAGGAGAGAGTAGCAGGACAACGTCAAGAGCTGGACCACGATTCGTCCAGGACAACATCAAGAGCTGGACCACTATTGGTCCAGGACAACGTCAAGAGCTGGACCACGATTGGTCCAGGACAACATCAAGAGCTGGATGGACCATAGTGGAACCCTTTTCACATTATGGTGCCGACCCGAACCAAATTGGATTGATATTTTATTTTCACAATATGGTGCCGACCCGAAGTATACTGAATGGTCTTTTTTTTTTTACATTGTTCTTTCCAGCACAGTTGGGCTTCGCTTGTCTTGGCTCTGCCCAGTAGGGTGAAAAGGGTCGAATATGGGTCAGCATTTAGGCAGAGCTCACATGAATAACAACACAGCAACATTGTTTCAATAAAGCCATATTCTTCCAACCCTACTGTTCTACTATTCTATACTGTTAGTGGTGGTTGATCATCTCTAACCATGACCCATATAGTATTTCACTATTCTATACTGTTAGTGGTGGTTGATCATCTCTAACCATGACCTATATAGTATTTCACTATTCTATACTGTTAGTGGTGGTTGATCATCTCTAACCATGACCCAGACAGTATTATACTATTCTATACTGTTAGTGGTGGTTGATCATCTCTAACCATGACCCATATAGTATTTTACTATTCTATACTGTTAGTGGTGGTTGATCATCTCTTACCATGACCCAGACAGTATTTCACTATTCTATACTGTTAGTGGTGGTTGATTATCTCTAACCATGACCCAGACAGTATTTTACTATTCTATACTGTTAGTGCTGGTTGATCATCTCTAACCATGACCCATATAGTATTTCACTATTCTATACTGTTAGTGGTGGTTGATCATCTCTAACCATGACCCAGACAGTATTTCACTATTCTATACTGTTAGTGGTGGTTGATTATCTCTAACCATGACCCAGACATTATTTTACTATTCTGTCATGACCCAGACAGTATTTTACTTTTCTGTCATGACCCAGACAGTATTGTACTATTCTGTCATGACCCAGACAGTATTTCACTATTCTGTCATGACCCAGACAGTATTTCACTATTCTGTCATGACCCAGACAGTATTTCACCATTCTGTCATGACCCAGACAGTATTTGAGTATTCTGTCATGACCCAGACAGTATTTGACTATTCTGTCATGGCCCAGACAGTATTTGATTATTCTGTCATGACCCAGACAGTATTTTACTATTTTGTCATGACCCAGACAGTATTTTACTATTCTGGTATGACCCAGACTGTATTTTACTATTCTGTCATGACCCAGACAGTATTTTACTATTCTGTCATGACCCAGACAGTATTTTACTATTCTGTCATGACCCAGACAGTATTTTACTATTCTGGTATGACCCAGACAGTATTTTACTATTCTGTCATGACCCAGACAGTATTTTACTATTCTGTCATGACCCAGACAGTATTTTACTATTCTGTCATGACCCAGACAGTTTTTTACTATTCTGTCATGACCCAGACAGTTTTTTACTATTCTGTCATGACCCAGACAGTATTTTACTATTCTGTCATGACCCAGACAGTATTTTACTATTCTGTCATGACCCAGACAGTATTTTACTATTCTGTCATGACCCAGACAGTATTTTACTATTCTGTCATGACCCAGACAGTACTTTACTATTCTGTTAACTATGTTGGTGTCACGACACCGACGGATGGTGGCGCCCCTCCTCGGCCGGGCGGAGCTCGGCGGTCTTCGTCGCCGGCCTACTAGCTACCATCGATCCCTTTTTGTTTCACTTTCTGTTGGTTAGGTCTAGGTAGGCACGCACCTGTTTTGGGTTAGTCATTAGTAGGGGGGGGGGGTTATTTAGTTTAGCGTAGGATGTCTGTGTTTGTGTGTGATTGTGTTTCCTGTCCGGTTTATGTGCTATAGGAACGTATGTTGTTTTTCCTCTGCCTGTGGTTGATTTCATTGTGTACACCACCGCAGAATAATTGAAGGGCTGCGTCCCTATATATTTTTTGGCGACCACATCCAGTTTTCTTGAATAAAGAAGTGTGGTCAAGAACTCTCTGTCTCCTGCGCCTGACTCTACCTCTCCTGTTTTTTCGAGCCAGCCCGTGACAGTTGGTACTGGTTGATCTACAATAGAGAAAACTACATATGTTCATATGGAGCAGACAATCATTTATTAACATAAAACAAAGGGCTATATTTCTGACAGTAAAAGTGAGAGAGAATATAATGATAAATGCTTTTGTTAAAAGAAGAAAAATCACTTCCTGGGAGCTCAAGGGAGAGTAAATAACTGATTTCCCTGAACATGTGCCCCTCTGGTTCCCAGTAGGAGCTAATTAACATAATACTAATTAACCAGACAATGTTCTAATGAGCTCTGAAGATGAGTTTGCAGCCTCCTGCTATTTTAAACCACCTTTGTTTTGCCCCACGGTTGTGCTCTCTGTTCGCTCCCTCCTTTCTCTTTCTTTACCTCTCTATATCCCTCTCTCTTTCTTCTTGTTCTCTTCCTCTTTACCCCTCTCTCCCTCCCCCATCCCACACCTTACCTCATCCCTTCCCTTCCTGCCTCTCTCCCTCCCTCCCCGTCCCAAACCTTACCTCATCCCTTCCCTTCCTGCCTCTCTCCCTCCCTCCCTTCCCCGTCCAAAACCTTACCTCATCCCTTCCCTTCCCACCTCCCTCCCTCCCCCATCCCATCCCAAACCTTACCTCATCCCTTCCCTTCCTGCCTCCCTCCCTCATCTAACCCAGCCATGGACGAGGTAGGAGACGTCTCTCCCTTTCCCTCCATAATCCCTCTCTCCACCTCTTCCCCCCCTCCTCCCTCCCTCCATCCGTCCTTTAATCCCCTCTCTCCACCTCTTCCCCC
>NC_138301.1:56820000-56837500 GCF_965601325.2 Salmo salar
ATACACTTAATCAAGAAGCCGGCATCACAGCACTGAAACATTACTCCAACTGATGGACTGACTTAGCCATCCAGTCAATGTCCCATCAGCCTGGGTCCAATCAGCCTGGGTCTAATCAGCCTGTGTTGTTGAGCACTAAGCCTGGGTCCAATCAGCCTGTGTTGTAGAGCATTAAGCCTGGGTCCAATCAGCCTGTGTTGTAGAGCACTAAGCCTGGGTCCAATCAGCCTGTGTTGTAGAGCACTAAGCCTGGGTCTAATCAGCCTGTGTTGTAGAGCATTAAGCCTGGGTCTAATCAGCCTGTGTTGTAGAGCATTAAGCCTGGGTCCAATCAGCCTGTGTTGTAGAGCATTAAGCCTGGGTCCAATCAGCCTGTGTTGTAGAGCACTAAGCCTGGGTCTAATCAGCCTGGGTCTAATCAGCCTGGGTCCAATCAGCCTGTGTTGTAGAGCATTAAGCCTGGGTCTAATCAGCCTGTGTTGTAGAGCATTAAGCCTGGGTCCAATCAGCCTGCGTTGTAGAACACTAAGCCTGGGTCTAATCAGCCTGTGTCTAATCAGCCTGGGTCCAATCAGCCTGTGTTGTAGAGTATTAAGCCTGGGTCCAATCAGCCTGTGTTGTAGAGCACTAAGCCTGGGTCTAATCAGCCTGGGTCTAATCAGCCTGGGTCTAATCAGCCTGTGTTGTAGAGCACTAAGCCTGGGTCCAATCAGCCTGGGTCCAATCAGCCTGTGTTGTAGAACACTAAGCCTGGGTCTAATCAGCCTGGGTCCAATCAGCCTGTGTTGTAGAGCACTAAGCCTGGGTCCAATCAGCCTGTGTTGTAGAGCACTAAGCCTGGGTCCAATCAGCCTGTGTTGTAGAGCATTAAGCCTGGATCCAGCTGCAAAGCCAATTCCTTAAGCATTAGCTACTAAGACTGATCTGTGAGGCTGTATCCCGAGTACCCAATCTGTGTTCAGGCAAGCCTGTATAGAACCCTACTCCCTAAATAGTGCACTACTTCTGATCAGGAAATAGGGTACCATTTAATGTGTTCAGGAAATAGGATGCCATTTGTTCTGTGATCAGGAAATAGGATGCCATTTGTTCTGTGATCAGGAAATAGGATGTCATTTGATCTGTGATCAGGAAATAGGATGCCATTTGATCTGTGATCAGGAAATAGGATGCCATTTGATCTGTGATCAGGAAATAGGATGCCATTTGTTCTGTGATCAGGAAATAGGATGCCATTTGATCTGTGATCAGGAAATAGGATGCCATTCTATCTGTGATCAGGAAATAGGATGCCATTTGATCTGTGATCAGGAAAGCCTAAAGAATGTCATTTGAGATCACGGACTGTGTTGACTGCATCCATAGACTCAGTAAAGAGGGAGTGACACAACTAAGTGAGCTACACCGGGTTGAATAACCTGAACACTCAAACACTGTCTGGTAATATAGAGTTGAATACCTGAACACTCAAACATTGTCTGGTAATATAGGGTTGAATACCTGAACACTCGAACACTGTCTGGTAATATAGAGTTGAATACCTGAACACTCAAACATTGTCTGGTAATATAGGGTTGAATACCTGAACACTCGAACACTGTCTGGTAATATAGGGTTGAATACCTGAACACTCATAAACTGTCTGGTAATATAGGCTTGAATACCTGAACACTCACACACTGTCTGGTAATATAGAGTTGAATACCTGAACACTCAAACACTGTCTGGTAATATAGGGTTGAATACCTGAACACTCAAACACTGTCAGTGTTTCCACTCCACTGGCATGTTAGGCATCATTAACTACATCTGGGTATATCCTGGGCTCTAGACTGTAGTAACTACAGCTGGGTATATCCTGGGCTCTAGACTGTAGTAACTACAGCTGGGTATATCCTGGGCTCTAGACTGTAGTAACTACAGCTGGGTATATCCTGAGCTCTAGACTGTAGTAACTACATCTGGGTATAACTTGGGCTCTAGACTGTAGTAACTACAGCTGGGCTCTAGACTGTAGTAACTACAGCTGGGTATATCCTGGGCTCTAGACTGTAGTAACTACAGCTGGGTATATCTTGGGCTCTAGACTGTAGTAACTACAGCTGGGTATATCCTGGGCTCTAGACTGTAGTAACTACAGCTGGGTATATCCTGGGCTCTAGACTGTAGTAACTCAGGCTGGGTATATCCTGG
This sequence comes from Salmo salar, assembly GCF_965601325.2. Taxonomy (NCBI): domain Eukaryota; kingdom Metazoa; phylum Chordata; class Actinopteri; order Salmoniformes; family Salmonidae; genus Salmo; species Salmo salar. Next base: position 56,822,194 of record NC_138301.1, read on the forward strand.
GCTCTAGACTGTAGTAACTACAGCTGGGTATATCCTGAGCTCTAGACTGTAGTAACTACATCTGGGTATATCTTGGGCTCTAGACTGTAGTAACTACAGCTGGGCTCTAGACTGTAGTAACTACAGCTGGGTATATCTTGGGCTCTAGACTGTAGTAACTACAGCTGGGTATATCCAGGGCTCTAGACTGTAGTAACTACAGCTGGGTATATCTTGGGCTCTAGACTGTAGTAACTACAGCTGGGTATATCTTGGGCTCTAGACTGTAGTAACTACAGCTGGGCTCTAGACTGTAGTAACTACAGCTGGGTATATCTTGGCCTCTAGACTGTAGTAACTACAGCTGGGTATATCCTGGGCTCTAGACTGTAGTAACTACAGCTGGGCTCTAGACTGTAGTAACTACAGCTGGGCTCTAGACTATAGTAACTACAGCTGGGTATATCCTGGGCTCTAGACTGCAGTAACTACAGCTGGGTATATCTTAGGCTCTAGACTGTAGTAACTACAGCTGGGTATATCCTGGGCTCTAGACTGTAGTAACTACAGCTGGGTATATCCTGGGCTCTAGACTGTAGTGTCACAAAAAGAGCCGTGTTGAATAGACCAAACTGCAGCGGGAATATGGATGCTCATGTTTTAATTAAAAAAAGGAGTAACGCATCCACTGGAAAACAATATACACGACAGGAACAGTTTTGCAGGCACACAACACGCAGGCAAAAACAACTACCCACGAAAACCAAACAAACACACACCTACTTAAGGGACTCCCAATCAGAGGCAACTAGAAACACCTGCCTCCAATTGAGAGTCCAGCACCCAAAACTACACATAGAAAAACAAACCTAGAACCTATACCAAACTAATACACCCCACTACACCACACACAAAACCCCATAATACAAAACAAATATACCTCTGCCACGTCCTGACCAAATATAATAGAAATAATACCTAAATATTGGTCAGGACGTGACATTACCCCCCCCTAAAGGTGCAGACCCCGGAATGCACCTTAAAAGAAAACACAAAAAATCCCCATTACCCCAACAAAACCAAAAAGCAATACCCCCTAAACAATAAGGGAGGGAAGGGAGGGTGGCTGCCGTCAACGACGGCACTGTGCTACACCCTCCCTCCCCAACCCACCTATCCTGGAGGTGGCTCCGGTGCAGGACGTGGACCCTGCTCCACCCTCGGCGTCGCCCACTTCGGTGGAGCCGATAGCTGCGCCAGGCAGACGGACCCCTCGGGCTGGGCCGGAGGACAGGAGGGCCCCTCGGGCTGGGCCGGGGGACAGGAGGGCCCCTCGGGCTGGGCCGGGGGACAGGAGGGCCCCTCGGGCTGGGCCGGGGGACAGGAGGGCCCCTCGGGCTGGGCCGGGAGACAGGAGGGCCCCTCGGGCTGGGCCGGGGGACAGGAGGGCCCCTCGGGCCGGGCCGGGGGACAGGAGGGCCCCTCGGGCCGGGCCGGGGGACAGGACGGCCCCTCGGGCCGGGCCGGGGGACAGGAGGGCCCCTCGGGCTGGGCCGGGGAACAGTCTGGCCACTCCGGCAGTTCAGCGCAGTCTGGCCACTCCGGCAGTTCAGCGCAGTCTGGCCACTCCGGCAGTTCAGCGCAGTCTGGCCACTCCGGCAGTTCAGCGCAGTCTGGCCACTCCGGCAGTTCAGCGCAGTCTGGCCACTCCGGCAGTTCAGCGCAGTCTGGCCACTCCGGCGACTGTTGACTGGCGGGCAGCTCTGACGACTGTTGACTGGCGGGCAGCTCCCACGACTGTTGACTGGCGGGCAGCTCCGACGACTGTTGACTGGCGGGCAGCTCCGACGACTGTTGACTGGCGGGCAGCTCCGACGACTGTTGACTGGCGGGCAGCTCCGACGACTGTTGACTGGCGGGCAGCTCCGACGACTGTTGACTGGCGGTGCTGGGCTGACGCACTAGACTCCTGATGCGTGGGGCTGGTACTGGACGTGCCGGCCTGGAGACACGCACCTCCATGCTAGTGCATCTAGCGGGAAACACCGGACTGAAAGGACGCACTGGCGGTCTTGAGCGCAGGGTTGGCATCACCCCTTCCGGCTCGATGCCTACTTCGCCCTGGCACATGCGGGGCGCTGGTACCTTGCCTACCGGCCTGAAAATCCCAGGCCTCATCACAGCCCCAACCCCAAAGCACGGGACCTGTCCAGTCTGCCCTACAAGGGTACGGGGAGCTGGCCTGGGGCTGTAATCTCGCCCCGCCAAATAGCCCTTGTGCCCCCCCCTAAAAAATTATTGGGGCTGCCTCCAACATTCCTCCCTCACTTGCCTCTGTCCTCTTCTCCGCTGCTTGGTCCTTTGGTGGTGGGTAGTTCTGTCACAAAAAGAGCCGTGTTGAATAGACCAAACTGCAGCGGGAATATGGATGCTCATGTTTTAATTTAAAAAAGGAGTAACGCATCCATTGGAAAACAATATACACGACAGGACCAGTTTTGCAGGCACACAACACGCAGTGCAAAAACAACTACCCACGAAAACCAAACAAACACACACCTACTTATGGGACTCCCAATCAGAGGCAACTAGAAACACCTGCCTCCAATTGAGAGTCCAGCACCCAAAACTACACATAGAAAAACAAACCTAGAACCTATACCAAACTAATACACCCCACTACACCACACACAAAACCCGATAATACAAAACAAATATACCTCTGCCACGTCCTAACCAAATATAATAGAAATAATACCTAAATATTGGTCAGGACGTGACATGTAGTAACAACAGCTGGGTATATCCTGGGCTCTAGACTGTAGTAACTACAGCTGGGCTCTAGACTGTAGTAACTACAGCTGGGTATATCCTGGGCTCTACACTGTAGTAACTACAGCTGGGTATATCCTGGGCTCTAGACTGTAGTAACTACAGCTGAATATATCTTGGGCTCTAGACTGTAGTAACTACAGCTGAGTATATCTTGGGCTCTAGACTGTAGTAACTATAGCTGGGTATATCCTGGGCTCTAGACTGTAGTAACTACAGCAGGGTATATCCTGGGCTCTACACTGTAGTAACTACATCTGGGTATATCTTGGGCTCTAGACTGTAGTAACTACAGCTGGGCTCTAGACTGTAGTAACTACAGCTGGGCTCTAGACTGTAGTAACTACAGCTGGGTATATCCTGGGCTCTAGACTGTAGTAACTACAGCTGGGTATATCATGGGCTCTAGACTGTAGTAACTACAGCTGGGTATATCCTGGGCTCTAGACTGTAGTAACTACAGCTGGGTATATCCTGGGATCTAGACTGTAGTAACTACATCTGGGTATATCCTGGGCTCTAGACTGTAGTAAATACAGCTGGGTATATCCTGGGCTCTAGACTGTAGTAACTACAGCTGGGTATATCCTGGGCTCTAGACTGAAGTAACTACAGCTGGGTATATCCTGGGCTCTAGACTGTAGTAACTACAGCTGGGCTCTAGACTGTAGTAACTACAGCTGGGCTCTAGACTGTAGTAACTATAGCTGGGTATATCCTGGGCTCTAGACTGTAGTAACTACAGCTGGGTATATCCTGGGCTCTAGACTGTAGTAACTACAGCTGGGTATATCCTGGGCTCTAGACTGTAGTAACTACAGCTGGGCTCTAGACTGTAGTAACTACAGCTGGGCTCTAGACTGTAGTAACTACAGCTGGGTATATCCTGGGCTCTAGACTGTAGTAACTACAGCTGGGTATATCCTGGGCTCTACACTGTAGTAACTACAGCTGGGTATATCCTGGGCTCTACACTGTAGTAACTACAGCTGGGTATATCTTGGGCTCTAGACTGTAGTAACTACAGCTGGGTATATCCTGGGCTCTACACTGTAGTAACTACAGCTGGGTATATCCTGGGCTCTAGACTGTAGTAACTACAGCTGGGCTCTAGACTGTAGTAACTACAGCTGGGTATATCCTGGGCTCTAGACTGTAGTAACTACAGCTGGGTATATCATGGGCTCTAGACTGTAGTAACTACAGCTGGGTATATCCTGGGATCTAGACTGTAGTAACTACAGCTGGGTATATCCTGGGCTCTAGACTGTAGTAAATACAGCTGGGTATATCCTGGGCTCTAGACTGTAGTAACTACAGCTGGGTATATCCTGGGCTCTAGACTGTAGTAACTACAGCTGGGTATATCCTGTGCTCTAGACTGTAGTAACTACAGCTGGGCTCTAGACTGTAGTAACTACAGCTGGGCTCTAGACTGTAGTAACTACAGCTGGGTATATCCTGGGCTCTAGACTGTAGTAACTACAACTGGGTATATCCTGGGCTCTACACTGTAGTAACTACAGCTGGGTATATCCTGGGCTCTACACTGTAGTAACTACAGCTGGGTATATCTTGGGCTCTAGACTGTAGTAACTACAGCTGGGTATATCCTGGGCTCTACACTGTAGTAACTACAGCTGGGTATATCCTGGGCTCTAGACTGTAGTAACTACAGCTGGGCTCTAGACTGTAGTAACTACAGCTGGGTATATCCTGGGCTCTACACTGTAGTAACTACAGCTGGGTATATCCTGGGCTCTAGACTGTAGTAACTACAGCTGGGCTCTAGACTGTAGTAACTACAGCTGGGTATATCCTGGGCTCTAGACTGTAGTAACTACAGCTGGGTATATCATGGGCTCTAGACTGTAGTAACTACAGCTGGGTATATCCTGGGATCTAGACTGTAGTAACTACAGCTGGGTATATCCTGGGCTCTAGACTGTAGTAACTACAGCTGGGTATATCCTGGGCTCTAGACTGTAGTAAATACACCTGGGTATATCCTGGGCTCTAGACTGTAGTAACTACAGCTGGGTATATCCTGGGCTCTAGACTGTAGTAACTACAGCTGGGTATATCCTGGGCTCTAGACTGTAGTAACTACAGCTGGGCTCTAGACTGTAGTAACTACAGCTGGGCTCTAGACTGTAGTAACTACAGCTGGGTATATCCTGGGCTCTAGACTGTAGTAACTACAGCTGGGTATATCCTGGGCTCTACACTGTAGTAACTACAGCTGGGTATATCCTGGGCTCTACACTGTAGTAACTACAGCTGGGTATATCTTGGGCTCTAGACTGTAGTAACTACAGCTGGGTATATCCTGGGCTCTACACTGTAGTAACTACAGCTGGGTATATCCTGGGCTCTAGACTGTAGTAACTACAGCTGGGTATATCCTGGGCTCTAGACTGTAGTAACTACAGCTGGGTATATCCTGGGCTCTAGACTGTAGTAACTACAGCTGGGCTCTAGACTGTAGTAACAGGGAACCGCCACCAGGTGCCAGTGCAGGTGTGTGGAGAGCCTACAGTGGATTTCAACAGTACAGTGTTGCTGCTCATAGTTTATGAGAGGGTTAACTAACTCGTGGCTTGTAGATTTTGTTTGGGGTTTAAAAACTCAATGGGATGAAGCAATCAAAACAGAACTGATTCTGACATTCTGACATTATTCCAGTTATTGCAAAAGCAAGGATGAAAAACAACACTGCAACACAATTCCATCTAGCGGTACCAATACATGTTTCAGTGGGACTGCTTCAGATGCCAGACACACGGGTCGTTGCCTGCCAGCCAGTATTCCAAACTCATGTCATCTCATACCGCACAGTATTCCAGGATATGATATGGGTTCTGAATACAGTGCAGTATGATATGGGTTCTGAATACAGTGCAGTATGATATGGGTTCTGAATACAGTACAGTATGATATGGGTTCTGAATACAGTGCAGTATGATATGATATGAGTTCTGAATACAGTGCAGTATGATATGGGTTCTGAATACAGTGCAGTATGATATGGGTTCTGAATACAGTGCAGTATGATATGGGTTCTGAATACAGTACAGTATGATATGGGTTCTGAATACAGTGCAGTATGATATGATATGGGTTCTGAATACAGTACAGTATGATATGGGTTCTGAATACAGTGCAGTATGATATGATATGGGTTCTGAATACAGTGCAGTATGATATGGGTTCTGAATACAGTATGATATGATATGGGTTCTGAATACAGTGCAGTATGATATGGGTTCTGAATACAGTGAGGTATGATATGGGTTCTGAATAAAGTGCAGTATGATATGATATGGTTTCTGAATACAGTGCAGTATGATATGGGTTCTGAATACAGCGCAGTATGATACGATATGGGTTCTGAATACAGTGCAGTATGATATGGGTTCTGAATACAGTGCAGTATGATATGATATGGGTTCTGAATACAGTATGATATGATATGGGTTCTGAATACAGTGCAGTATGATATGGGTTCTGAATACAGTGCAGTATGATATGATATGGGTTCTGAATACAGTGCAGTATGATATGGGTTCTGAATACAGTGCAGTATGATATGGGTTCTGAATACAGTGTATGGGTTCTGAATACAGTGCATTATGATATGGGTTCTGAATACAGTGCAGTATCTAATGAGACACCATGCCATGTTCTTTGTGAAGCAGTTAGATTGAAGGTGTTTCCACCACTCCTGATTTATTTAGGGTGTTGGTATTGTACTGTAATGTAACTGGCCTATAGATATATCTGATATAAAGATATCATCTGAGAAACACATTGAATCAGCCAGAGACCAGATAATTGTGGTGACTGTTAGAGACACGTGTCGACGCTGACTGTAGCTGTCAGGGACCAAATGACGTACTTAAGAAGTTACACACACACACACACACACACACACACACACACACACACACACACACACACACACACACACACACACACACACACACACACACACACACACACACACACAGTTGTGTGCTGTTATGTAAGCGGTTTCACAGTGATGCAATACAAGGCCTGAACACAACACAGGCCAGCATTATAAACAGATGAAGCATGTTACAGGAACACAGGCCATCATTATAAACAGATGAAGCACGTTACAGGAACACAGGCGATCATTATAAACAGATGAAGCATGTTACAGGAACACAGGCCATCATTATAAACAGATGAAGCATGTTACAGGAAAACAGGCCAGCATTATGAACAGATGAAGCATGTTACAGGAACACAGGCCAGCATTATAAACAGATGAAGCATGTTATAGGAACACAGGCCATCATTATAAACAGATGAAGCACGTTACAGGAACACAGGCCATCATTAAAAACAGATGAAGCATGTTACAGGAACACAGGCCAGCATTATAAACAGATGAAGCACGTTACAGGAACACAGGCCATCATTATAAAAAGATGAAGCATGTTACAGGAACACAGGCCAGCATTATAAACAGATGAAGCATGTTACAGGAACACAGGCCATCATTATAAACAGATGAAGCATATTACAGGAACACAGGCCAGCATTATAAACAGATTAAGCATATTACAGGAACACAGGGATCACAGGCCAGCATTATAAACAGATGAAGCATATTGCAGGAACACAGGCCAGCATTATAAACAGATGAAGCATGTTACAGGAAAACAGGCCAGCATTATAAACAGATGAAGCATGTTACAGGAACACAGGCCATCATTATAAACAGATGAAGCATATTACAGGAACACAGGCCAGCATTATAAACAGATGAAGCATATTACAGGAACACAGGGATCACAGGCCAGCATTATAAACAGATGAAGCATATTGCAGGAACACAGGCCAGCATTATAAACAGATGAAGCATGTTACAGGAACACAGGCCATCATTATAAACAGATGAAGCATGTTACAGGAACACAGGCCATCATTATAAACAGATGAAGCATATTACAGGAACACAGGCCAGCATTATAAACAGATGAAGCATATTACAGGAACACAGGGATCACAGGCCAGCATTATAAACAGATGAAGCATATTGCAGGAACACAGGCCAGCATTATAAACAGATGAAGCATGTTACAGGAACACAGGCAAGCATTATAAACAGATGAAGCATGTTACAGAAACACAGGCCAGCATTATAAACAGATGAAGCATGTTGCAGGAACACAGGCCAGCATTATAAACAGATGAAGCATATTGCAGGAACACAGGCCAGCATTATAAACAGATGAAGCACGTTACAGGAACACAGGCCATCATTATAAACAGATGAAGCATGTTACAGGAAAACAGGCCAGCATTATAAACAGATGAAGCATGTTACAGGAACACAGGCCAGCATTATAAACAGATGAAGCATGTTATAGGAACACAGGCCATCATTATAAACAGATGAAGCACGTTACAGGAACACAGGCCATCATTATAAACAGATGAAGCATGTTACAGGAACACAGGCCAGCATTATAAACAGATGAAGCACGTTACAGGAACACAGGCCATCATTATAAAAAGATGAAGCATGTTACAGGAACACAGGCCAGCATTATAAACAGATGAAGCATGTTACAGGAACACAGGCCATCATTATAAACAGATGAAGCATATTACAGGAACACAGGCCAGCATTATAAACAGATTAAGCATATTACAGGAACACAGGGATCACAGGCCAGCATTATAAACAGATGAAGCATATTGCAGGAACACAGGCCAGCATTATAAACAGATGAAGCATGTTACAGGAAAACAGGCCAGCATTATAAACAGATGAAGCATGTTACAGGAACACAGGCCATCATTATAAACAGATGAAGCATATTACAGGAACACAGGCCAGCATTATAAACAGATGAAGCATATTACAGGAACACAGGGATCACAGGCCAGCATTATAAACAGATGAAGCATATTGCAGGAACACAGGCCAGCATTATAAACAGATGAAGCATGTTACAGGAACACAGGCCATCATTATAAACAGATGAAGCATTTTACAGGAACACAGGCCATCATTATAAACAGATGAAGCATATTACAGGAACACAGGCCAGCATTATAAACAGATGAAGCATATTACAGGAACACAGGGATCACAGGCCAGCATTATAAACAGATGAAGCATATTGCAGGAACACAGGCCAGCATTATAAACAGATGAAGCATGTTACAGGAACACAGGCAAGCATTATAAACAGATGAAGCATGTTACAGAAACACAGGCCAGCATTATAAACAGATGAAGCATGTTGCAGGAACACAGGCCAGCATTATAAACAGATGAAGCATATTGCAGGAACACAGGCCAGCATTATAAACAGATGAAGCATGTTGCATGAACACAGGCCAGCATTATAAACAGATGAAGCATATTACAGGAACACAGGCCAGCATTATAAAAAGATGAAGCATGTTACAGGAACACAGGCCAGCATTATAAACAGATGAAGCACGTTACAGGACCACAGGCCAGCATTATAAACAGATGAAGCACGTTACAGGAACACAGGCCAGCATTATAAACAGATGAAGCATGTTACAGGAACACAGGCCAGCATTATAAACAGATGAAGCATGTTACAGGAATACAGGCCAGCATTATAAACAGATGAAGCATGTTACAGGAAAACAGGCCAGCATTATAAACAGATGAAGCATGTTACAGGAACACAGGCCAGCATTATAAACAGATGAAGCATATTGCAGGAACACAGGCCAGCATTATAAACAGATGAAGCATGTTACAGGAACACAGGCCAGCATTATAAACAGATGATGCATATTGCAGGAACACAGGCCAGCATTATAAACAGATGAAGCATGTTCCAGGAACACAGGCCAGCATTATAAACAGATGAAGCATGTTACAGGAACACAGGCCAGCATTATAAACAGATGAAGCACGTTACAGGAACACAGGCCATCATTATAAAAAGATGAAGCACGTTACAGGAACACAGGCCAGCATTATAAACAGATGAAGCATGTTACAGGAACACAGGCCAGCATTATAAACAGATGAAGCATGTTACAGGAATACAGGCCAGCATTATAAACAGATGAAGCATGTTACAGGAAAACAGGCCAGCATTATAAACAGATGAAGCATGTTACAGGAACACAGGCCAGCATTATAAACAGATGAAGCATATTGCAGGAACACAGGCCAGCATTATAAACAGATGAAGCATGTTACAGGAACACAGGCCAGCATTATAAACAGATGATGCATATTGCAGGAACACAGGCCAGCATTATAAACAGATGAAGCATGTTCCAGGAACACAGGCCAGCATTATAAACAGATGAAGCATATTGCAGGAACACAGGCCAGCATTATAAACAGATGAAGCATGTTACAGGAACACAGGCCAGCATTATAAACAGATGAAGCACGTTACAGGAACACAGGCCATCATTATAAAAAGATGAAGCACGTTACAGGAACACAGGCCAGCATTATAAACAGATGAAGCATGTTACAGGAACACAGGCCATCATTATAAACAGATGAAGCATATTACAGGAACACAGGCCAGCATTATAAACAGATTAAGCATATTACAGGAACACAGGGATCACAGGCCAGCATTATAAACAGATGAAGCATATTGCAGGAACACAGGCCAGCATTATAAACAGATGAAGCATGTTACAGGAAAACAGGCCAGCATTATAAACAGATGAAGCATGTTACAGGAACACAGGCCATCATTATAAACAGATGAAGCATATTACAGGAACACAGGCCAGCATTATAAACAGATGAAGCATATTACAGGAACACAGGGATCACAGGCCAGCATTATAAACAGATGAAGCATATTGCAGGAACACAGGCCAGCATTATAAACAGATTAAGCATGTTACAGGAACACAGGCCATCATTATAAACAGATGAAGCATGTTACAGGAACACAGGCCAGCATTATAAACAGATGAAGCATATTACAGGAACACAGGGATCACAGGCCAGCATTATAAACAGATGAAGCATATTGCAGGAACACAGGCCAGCATTATAAACAGATGAAGCATGTTACAGGAAAACAGGCCAGCATTATAAACAGATGAAGCATGTTACAGGAACACAGGCCATCATTATAAACAGATGAAGCATATTACAGGAACACAGGCCAGCATTATAAACAGATGAAGCATATTACAGGAACACAGGGATCACAGGCCAGCATTATAAACAGATGAAGCATATTGCAGGAACACAGGCCAGCATTATAAACAGATGAAGCATGTTACAGGAACACAGGCCATCATTATAAACAGATGAAGCATGTTACAGGAACACAGGCCATCATTATAAACAGATGAAGCATATTACAGGAACACAGGCCAGCATTATAAACAGATGAAGCATATTACAGGAACACAGGGATTACAGGCCAGCATTATAAACAGATGAAGCATATTGCAGGAACACAGGCCAGCATTATAAACAGATGAAGCATGTTACAGGAAGACAGGCAAGCATTATAAACAGATGTAGCATGTTACAGAAACACAGGCCAGCATTATAAACAGATGAAGCATGTTGCAGGAACACAGGCAAGCATTATAAACAGATGAAGCATATTGCAGGAACACAGGCCAGCATTATAAACAGATGAAGCATGTTGCATGAACACAGGCCAGCATTATAAACAGATGAAGCATATTACAGGAACACAGGCCAGCATTATAAAAAGATGAAGCATGTTACAGGAACACAGGCCAGCATTATAAACAGATGAAGCATGTTACAGGAATACAGGCCAGCATTATAAACAGATGAAGCATGTTACAGGAAAACAGGCCAGCATTATAAACAGATGAAGCATGTTACAGGAACACAGGCCAGCAATATAATCAGATGAAGCATATTGCAGGAACACAGGCCAGCATTATAAACAGATGAAGCATGTTACAGGAACACAGGCCAGCATTATAAACAGATGATGCATATTGCAGGAACACAGGGAAGCATTATAAACAGATGAAGCATGTTTCAGGAACACAGGCCAGCATTATAAACAGATGAAGCATATTGCAGGACCACAGGCCAGCATTATAAACAGATGAAGCATGTTACAGGAACACAGGCCAGCATTATAAACAGATGAAGCATGTTACAGGAACACAGGCCAGCATTATAAACAGATGAAGCATGTTACAGGAACACAGGCCAGCATTATAAACAGATGAAGCATATTGCAGGAACACAGGCCAGCATTATAAACAGATGAAGCATGTTACAGGAACACAGGCCAGCATTATAAACCGATGAAGCATGTTACAGGAACACAGGCCAGCATTATAAACAGATGAAGCATGTTACAGGAACACAGGCCAGCATTATAAACAGATGAAGCATGTTACAGGAACACAGGCCAGCATTATAAACAGATGAAGCATGTTACAGGAACACAGGCCAGCATTATAAACAGATGAAGCATATTGCAGGAACACAGGCCAGCATTATAAACAGATGAAGCATGTTACAGGAACACAGGCCAGCATTATAAACAGATGAAGCATATTGCAGGAACACAGGGAACACAGGCCAGCATTATAAACAGATGAAGCATATTGCAGGAACACAGGCCAGCATTATAAACAGATGAAGCATGTTACAGGAACACAGGGCAGCATTATAAACTGATGAAGCATGTTGCAGGAACACGGGGAACACAGGCCAGCATTATAAACAGATGAAGCATTTTCCAGGAACACAGGCCAGCATTATAAACAGATGAAGCATATTGCAGGAACACAGGGAACACAGGCCAGCAGTATAAACAGATGAAGCATGTTCCAGGAACACAGGCCAACATTATAAACAGATGAAGCATATTGCAGGAACACAGGCCAGCATTATAAACAGATGAAACATGTTCCAGGAACACAGGCCAGCATTATAAACAGATGAAGCATGTTCCAGGAACACAGACCAGCATTATAAACAGATGAAGCATGTTACAGGAACACAGGCCAGCATTATAAACAGATGAAGCATGTTAACAGGAACACAGGCCAGCATTATAAACAGATGAAGCATGTTACAGGAACACAGGCCAGCATTATAAACAGATGAAGCATATTGCAGGAACACAGGCCAGCATTATAAACAGATGAAGCATATTGCAGGAACACACGGAACACAGGCCAACATTATAAACAGATGAAGCATGTTACAGGAACACAGGGAACACAGGCTGACAGAAACAACACATTACAGGGCTGTAATACAGGTTTCACAATACATAAATAGGTGAAAGGTCAAACGGATTGGAGGAATGACATACAGCACTACATTGGGTTATTGGTCCAAACAAGACATAAATCCTTGTAGGACTTGGAACTGTTACAAGCCTTGAGGGAATTAGCAACCATTTCTCAGAACTCACAGCTTTATTTTGTACACAAACCCAATGTGAAGGCCTCTACCTTCACCTCTATAAACTGGGGAGGAGGGTCCATACCTGCGAATATTCAAAAACAGTTAAGTTTGTGCATCAGCCAATTAAAAATCGCTTACGTAGTGGCACGTGATAAAATGCTACACCTTAACCATGATAACACAGAGTAGATACATCTGGCTGTAGTTTAGGGGCTCTTCATGATAACACAGAGTAGATACATCTGGCTGTAGTTTAGGGGCTCTTCATGATAACACAAAGTAGATACATCTGGCTGTAGTTTAGGGGCTCTTCATGATAACACAGAGTAGATACATCTGGCTGTAGTTTAGGGGCTCTTCATGATAACACAGAGTAGATACATCTGGCTGTAGTTTAGGGGCTCTTCATGATAACACAGAGTAGATACATCTGGCTGTAGTTTAGGGGCCCTTCATGATAACACAGAGTAGATACATCTGGCTGTAGTTTAGGGGCCCTTCATGTTGGCTAAACAACAAATGATGTAAGAAGTGACACTGGCCTCATTTTCAGCATAGCTCTCACACACACAAACAAACAAACACACACACACACACACACACACACACACACACACACACACACAGACACAGACACAGACACAGACACAGACACAGACACACACAGACACAGACACAGACACACACACACACACAGGCAGGAATGCACATACACACATTCAGAGACAGACAGAGGGAGAGAGAGACAGACAGACAGACAGACAGACAGACAGACAGACAGACAGACAGACAGACAGACAGAGGGAAAGAGAAAAAGAGAGAGAGACAGAGAGAGAGAGAGAGAGAGAGAGAGAGAGAGAGAGAGAGAGAGAGAGAGAGAGAGAGAGAGAGAGAGAGAGAGAGAGAGAGAGAGAGAGACACAGAGGGAAAGAGAAAAAGAGAGACAGCGAGACAGAGAGAAAAAGAGAGACAGAGAGTGAGCTCACAAACCTGTTCTAACACACTGAAGCCTCAGGACCAGAACATCCAATCAATCAGAATAAAACAAATTACAACACAGTCAAAACAAAACTACATTACATATTGGGAAACACAAGCACAAATCAAAATGCAGTGCTATCTAGCCCTAAATCGACAGTACACTGTGGCTAACTACTTGACCATGGTTACTGATCAAAACCTTAGAAAAACCTTGACAAAGTACAGGCTCAGGGAGCACAGCCTTGCCACTGAGAAGGGTAGACACAGGAAAACCTGGCTCCCTGTAGAGGAAAGGCTGTGCAACCACTGCACAACAGCAAAACCTGAGACAGAGCTGCATTTCCTGACAAAATGTCAAAAATATAAAACAACTAGAGTGTCATTTCCCCAAATTTGAAACCCTTATTCAAGGTTTCAAAGACCTCTCTGATGAGGACAGGCTACCCGTCCTGTTGGGGGAGGACGCAGAGAGCTGTGGGTTGGCAGCGCACTACATTGCTGCCTGCTATAAGATGAGGGACAGTGTCTGACAGACCAATCAACCTGCACATGTCCTCTACTGTATGCTTATTGTTATTGTTCAATGTGTTGGTTATTTTGACCCTTGGTTATTGTTATTACTGTTGACAATTTTGATTCTTATTATCTTAATATTATAAATATCCAGAGAGAAAGAGAGACAGAGACAGAGAGAGACACGGAGAGGCAAACACAGAGAGACAGACACAGAGGGACACAGAGAGAGACACAGAGAGAGAGAGAGAGACAGAGAAAGACACAGAGAGAGAGAGACACAGAGAGAGACACAGAGAGAGAGACAAAGAGAGACAGAGAGAGAGACAGAGAGAGAGACAGACAGAGACACCAGCATACATGATGAAGAGAGGAGACCAGAGGGTTGAGCAGCGAGCTGAGACCAGATAGTACCATTATGTCCTAACTGTCTGCATGGGAGGAGACCAGGATAATAGACGGAGGGACAGAAAGATAGAGACAGACAGACAGACAGGCAGGCAGACAGACAGACAGACAGACTCTGCTGAACGGTACTCTGCTGAACGGTACTCTGCTGAACGGTACTCTACT
>NC_138301.1:56842500-56865000 GCF_965601325.2 Salmo salar
ACCTCCATTCTACTGCTGTCACCATGCTAACGTCATCAAACCTCCATTCTACTGTATAAACAGACCATCAGGTTCAGAGGCAGTATAAACAGACCATCAGGTTCAGAGGCAGTATAAACAGACCATCAGGTTCAGAGGCAGTATAAACAGACCATCAGGTTCAGAGGCAGTATAAACAGACCATCAGGTTCAGAGGCAGTATAAACAGATCATCAGGTTCAGAGGCAGTATAAACAGACCATCAGGTTCAGAGGCAGTATAAACAGATCATCAGGTTCAGAGGCAGTATAAACAGACCATCAGGTTCAGAGGCAGTATAAACAGATCATCAGGTTCAGAGGCAGTATAAACAGACCATCAGGTTCAGAGGCAGTATAAACAGACCATTAGGTTCAGAGGCAGTATAAACAGACCATCAGGTTCAGAGGCAGTATAAACAGACCATCAGGTTCAGAGGCAGTATAAACAGACCATCAGGTTCAGAGGCAGTATAAACAGATCATCAGGTTCAGAGGCAGTATAAACAGACCATCAGGTTCAGAGGCAGTATAAACAGATCATCAGGTTCAGAGGCAGTATAAACAGACCATCAGGTTCAGAGGCAGTATAAACAGACCATCAGGTTCAGAGGCAGTATAAACAGACCATCAGGTTCAGAGGCAGTATAAACAGATCATCAGGTTCAGAGGCAGTATAAACAGACCATCAGGTTCAGAGGCAGTATAAACAGACCATCAGGTTCAGAGGCAGTATAAACGAGTTCAAGTTTGCATCCGAAATGGCACCCTCCCCTATTCCCTATATAGCGCAAGACCTTTGACCAAATCCCTATGTTCCCTGGTCAAAACTAGTGCACTATATAGGGAATAGGGTGCCATTTGGGACACATCCCAAGTTGTCCTCATTTCCCCTCCTCGTCCTCTCTGAGAGAGAGCATTGTACTGCGGTGCTACGGTCACTAACAAGACTACGTGTCCGTGAAGAAGCATTGTGACGTCCTAAACAGACGTAGCCTATCTGTCCATTTCTCCACTGAGCCACGTTTTGTCATGCTTCCACGTACTACAGTCTTCAAAGTCTCTCAGAAGTAGACTAAAGGTCAACCATGTCATTACTTGTGGACGTGTACCGTTTGAGACTGTGAGTGACTGAGAGAAAAAGCCCCGGGCATCCCAACTGACACCCTGTTTCCTTCATAGGGCACTGCTTTTTAACCAGAGCTCCATACATAACTAGTGCACTACATTGGGAATAGGGTGCCATTTGGGGGGCTCAAGCAGAGGCCTAGATGGGAGATGTGATTGAGACAAACAGTAGTCTTATTCTAGCAGGGCCAGGCCACCCAACACTAATGTTAGAGACACAGAGGATATCTGGGAAACCTGAAGCCTCCAACCTTTACTTGGCTTTCAGAACATTATCAATCTCAGTTGGTCTTTAGACAGAGAACAGCACTAACCTGGGGATTCAGCTGAAGGTCTATCTGTCTCCATCTCAAACTCCCTTCAGTCTGACACACTGCTTTGTCTCTCGCCACCTTTCAGTTGGCACCACTTCTGAAGACAAAAGTCTGTCTGTCTGTCTGTCTGTCTGTCTGTCTGTCTGTCTGTCTGTCTGTCTGTCTGTCTGTCTGTCTGTCTGTCTGTCTGTCTGTCTGTCTGTCTGTCTGTCTGTCTGTCTGTCTGTCTGTCTGTCTGTCTGTCTGTCTGTCTGTCTGTCTGTCTGTCTGTCTGTCTGTCTGTCTGTCTGTCTACCTTTCAGTTGGCGCCACAGCTGAATACAAAGCCACTGTCTGTCCTACTCAGCTTACCAACCCACCTCACCACTAAGTTTTCTACTTGTCGTGCAGGTGCTCTTCACTTTTCTGCACTCTTTGCAAAGTAAGGCCCAGCTGCAAGCTAACAAGCCGCATGGCCTTAAACACATCCAGCAGCCAGTTCAACAGAAGCCGTTTACACGTCCACGTAGGAACCGTGGTGGTTTAGAACCCTTCGCCACAGTGCTAAGCCCAGAGCAAGCTGTATCACAGGCCTTCTAACCACCACAGGGTGTGGTAACGACATGGCACGACACAGCTCTCTGAAGAACACTCACCTACGAACTAACAACATGGCTGAAACAGTCAGTTGTTTTACGGTTCATTTCAAAATACAGTAGAAATGGGGGGGGGGGGGGGGGGGGGGGAGGGTTAATATGAGTTATACAAATTAATTGTTTTGAGCTATACAAATGATCTTGGATTAAAATGCAGTAATTCCTACATGTACCTTAATCTCTGGTGGATAGATGACAGGAACATAAATGGCGACGTGTATCTGTCATGATACAACAGGAAGTCTGAGGTAACTTGCAGCATTAGTTCCAGTGCTTTGGACGACATAATGTACACTACCGTTCAAAAGTTTTTGGGACACTTAGAAATGTCCTTGTTTTTGAAAGAAAAGCTTTATTTTTTTTTTGTCCATTAAAATAACATCAAATTGATCAAAAATACAGTGTAGACATTGTTAATTTTGTAAATGACTATTGTAGCTGGAAACGGCAGATTTTTTTGTCATGGAATATCTACATTGGCGTACAGAGGCCCATTATCAGCAACCATCATTCTTGTGTTCAAATGGCACGTTGTGTTAGCTAATCCAAGTTTATAATTTTAAAAGGCTAATTAATCATTAGAAAACCCTTTTGCAATTATGTTAGCACAGCTGAAAACGGTTGTCCTGATTAAAGAAACAATACAACTGGCCTTATTTAGACTAGTTGAGTATCTGGAGCATCAGCATGTGTGGGTTCAATTACAGGCTCAAAATGGCCAGAAACAAAGTACATTCTTCTGAAACTCGTCAGTCTATTCTTGTTCTGAGAAATGAAGGCTATTCCATGCGAGAAATTGCCAAGAAACTGAAGATCTGGTACAGTTTTCACTGAGTCTGAGGGGCTCCTTAAACTTGACACAAAAAAACAAACATCTGGTTTTAGATGATTTAGACCCTTTTGTTCTTTAAGGTTGATGCCCCTCTCATCGCCAAGCCTATCTGACCTTTTTAACCTTTCTCTCCTCTCTGGGGAGGTTCCCATTGCTTGGAAGGCAGCCACGGTGCGTCTTTAATAATTTCAAGGGGGAGGTCAAGCTGATCCTAATTGTTATAGGCCAATTTCTTGGAAATACTTGTCAATAATCTACTGACTGGCTTTCTTGATGTCTATAGTTTTCTCTCGGGTTATGCAATTTGGTTTCCTCTCAGGTTATGGATGTGTCACTGCAACCTTAAAAGGTCCTCAATGATGTCACCATTGCCCTTGATTCTAAGCAATGTTGTGCTGCTATTTGTATTGACTTGGCCAAAGCTTTTGATACGGTAGACCATTCCATTCTTGTGGGCTGGCTAAGGAGTATTGGTGTCTCTGAGGGGTCTTTTGCCTGGTTTGCTAACTACTACCCCTCAGAGACACCAATACTCCTTAGCCAGCCCACAAGAATGGAATGGTCTACCGTGTATAAAGATAGAACATCTGCTGTCTCAGCCACTGCCTGTCAACAAGGGAGTACCCCAAGGCTCAATCCTAGGCCCCACGTTCTTCTCAAGTTACATCAACAACATAGCTCAAGCAGTAGGAAGCTCTCTCATCCATTTATATGCAGATGATACAGGACCATGCTTCAGGACTACCTGGCTTGATGACTCCTTGCTGTCCCCAGTTCACCTGGCCGTGCTGCTGCTCCAGTTTCAACTGTTCTGCCTGCAGCTATGGAACCCTGACCTGTTCACCGGACGTGCTACCTGTCCCAGACCTGTTGTCCCAGACCTGCTGGAACCCTGACCTATTCACCGGACATGCTACCTGTCCCAGACCTGCTGTTTTCAACTCTCTAGAGACAGCAGGAGCGGTAGAGATACTCTCAAAGATCGGCTATGAAAAAGCCAACTGACACTTACTCTTGTGTTACTGACTTGTTGCACCCTGGTTCCTCTCTAGGTTTCTTCCTGGGTTTTGGCCTTTCTAGGGAGTTTTTCCTAGCCACTGTGCTTCTACACCTGCATTGCTTGCTGTTTGGGGTTTTAGGCTGGGTTTCTGTACAGCACTTTGTGATATCAGCTGATGTAAGAAGGGCTATATAAATACATTTGATTTGATTTGATTCTTATACCCAGCTGGCCCCTCCCCGGATTTTGTGTTAAAAGCGGCAGGTAGCTGTGAGCTCCAATGCGTCTCTGTTACTGTGTTACTATAGATAACTGCAGGACTATGTAACCTCAGCCCAGCACAGAGATACTTCTGACAGCCTGATCTGCTCTGGGACTCAGTCAGCTGTCTGTCTGTCTGTCTGTCTGTCTGTCTGTCTGTCTGTCTGTCTGTCTGTCTGTCTGTCTGTCTGTCTGTCTGTCTGTCTGTCTGGATAAAAAAATAATCTCAATATAAAGCTTGGCATGTCCAGGACCAGGGCACTCAAATACCACCACAGACTGTCAAGCCAACCTCTGAGTAGCAGCTAATGGTTAGCCACTAGACTGATCTAGTATAGTTCTATAAGCCAACCTCTGGGTAGCAGCTAATGGTTAGCCACTAGACTGATCTAGTATAGTTCTATAAGCCAACCTCTGAGTAGCAGCTAATGGTTAGCCACTAGACTGATCTAGTATAGTTCTATAAGCCAACCTCTGGGTAGCAGCTAATGGTTAGCCACTAGACTGATCTAGTATAGTTCTATAAGCCAACCTCTGAGTAGCAGCTAATGGTTAGCCACTAGACTGATCTAGTATAGTTCTATAAGCCAACCTCTGGGTAGCAGCTAATGGTTAGCCACTAGACTGATGTAGTATAGTTCTATAAGCCAACCTCTGAGTACCCACTAACCACTATATATAGACGATAGATCTACTGTATAAGGCTGTAATACAGTGCATTCGGGGAAGTATTCAGACCCCTAGGTTTTTTTCCACATTTTGTTACGTTACAGCCTTATTCTAAAATATATTAAATAGTTTTTTTCCCCTTATCAATCTACACACAATACCCCATAATGACAAAGTAAAAACTGAAATATTACTTTTACATAAGTATTCAGACTGTTTACTCAGTACTTTGTTGAAGCACCTTTGGCAGCGATTACAGCCTTGAGTCTTCTTGGGTATGACGCTACAAGCTTGGCACACCTGTACTTGGGGAGTTTCTCCCATTCTTCTCTGCAGATCCTCTCAAGCTCTGTCAGGTTGGATGGGGAGCGTCGCTGCACAACTATTTTCAGGTCTCTCCAGAGATGTTCCATCAGGTTCAAGTCCGGGCAACTCAAGGACATTCAGAGACTTGTCCCGAAGCCACTCCTGCGTTGTCTTGGCTGTGTGCTTAGGGTTGTTGTCATGTTGGAAAGTAAACCTTCGCCCCAGTCTGAGGTCCTGAGCGTTCTGGAGCAGGTTTTCATCAAGGATCTCTCTGAACTTTTCACCATTCATCTTTCCCTCAATCCTGACTAGTCTCCCAGTGCCTGCCAATGAAAAACATCCCCATAGCATGACGCTGCAACCACCATGCTTCATAGGGATGGTGCCAGGTTTCCTCCAGACGTGACGCTTGGTTCATCAGACCACAGAATCTTGTTTCTCATGATCTGAGAGTCCTTTAGGTGCCCTTTGGCAAACTCCAAGCAGGCTGTCATGTGCCTTTTACTGAGGAGTGGCTTCCGTCTGGCCACTCTACTCAACTCCCCGTGGAGTGAAAGAGGTATGTGATTGTAGGTGCGGGTAAGGATGACAGATGCAGAGAATATTACCGTTTACTGGGAATTTATTCCTTCACACGGTAATGTGGGGAAAAGGGGCTGGACGGAACCAAAGCAAAGAAAGTAAAAGTTAAAGAGCTCCCTCTCCTACCTTCCCACTACTTACCTAATCTTAACACCACCTGGCGCGCTAACCAAAATACAGGGGATGGTCCGCCCAGGTCTTACCTAGTGTTCATAGACATAGTACATACTACGGGTATATGTATGCCCGCAGGCCTCTTGCCTAAACACTCCCAATGTACCTTCCCCTTTCCCCCTGGGAACAAATGAAACAGAATAATACAAACTTAAAGTGAACAATTTCAATAATCAAAAACACTGAGTCCTATTGGCACACATGCTTCAGAAGTAACGGCTACAAAATACTTTCAACAAAACTGTCTCTGAGCAACAATCAACACAGGACATCAATCAAGCTCTCTCTCATAACAAAGGAACACTGGCTTTTATCCAGCTGCAGAAGGAGTTTGTAATTGGCGACAGCTGTATCCCCTAACGAGAGGGCGGGATCAGAGCTCCAATCTGCAATGGGTCCGACCAATCAGCTGCTTGGGAGAATCCAGGAAGCCATTTCCTGAAATACTCACATACATATACACAAATCCACAACACAAAAACTGGGGAACGTAACACTACCACAAAGGCCTGATTGGTGGAGTGCTGCAGAGATGGTCGTTCTTCTGGAAGATTCTCCCATCTCCACAGAGGAACTCTGGAGCTCTGTCAGAGTGACCATCGGGTTCTTGGTCACCTCCCTGACCAAGGCCCTTCTCCCTCGATTTCTCAGTTTGGCCGAACAGCCAGCTCTAGGAAAAGTCTTGGTGGCCACTGTGTTCTTGGGGACCTTCAATGCTGCAGAAATGTGTTGTTACCCTTCCACAGATCTGTGCCTCAACACAATCCTGTCTTGGAGCTCTACAGACAATTCCTTCGACCTCATGGCTTGGTTTTTGCTCTGACATGCACTGTCAACTGTGGGACCTTATATGGACAGGTGGGTGCCTTTCCAAATCATCTCCAATACATTGCATTTACCACAGGTGGGCTCCAATCAAGTTGTAGAAACAGGATGCACCTGAGCTCCATTTTGAGTCTAATACCAAAGGGTCTGAATACTTATGTACATAAGGTATTTCTGTTTTTAATTTTCTATACATTTGCTAAAATTTCTAAAAACCTGTTTTCGCTTTGTCATTATGGGAACAATTTGTATTTAATCAATTTTAGAATTAGGCTGTCTCAGTTACCAGATATCAACCACATTGAACATCACTATCAACAAAATGTATTGTGGAAGAATGGTGTCGCGTCCCTCCAGTAGAGGTCCAGAAATAGATTCTACTGGAAATAGATTCCAGTAGAATCTGTGCGTTGAAGATGTTCTGGCTGGTGGTGGCCCAAAGCCCTATTCAAGAGATAATTCCCCCAAATTACAAAATTACACATTGGTTTCCTTACCCCGAAAATCATCAGAAAGTATCTCAAATTGATTTTGAAGCTAAACAAAGTCACTTATAGATGATTTGAGCATGATGAGTGAGAAAAATTACAATAATCGGTCCCATGACTTGAATGGATTTTGTGCCACAAATGCTAAAACGTTACCACGTGGACACAGTGCCGGGGAAACTAAACCAAAGCATGGATTGCTGCCAATAGCTTGTCCATAAACTGCTTACAGGGTCAGGGACCCAATGAGAAAGGGTCAACTATCCCTTTAAGACACTTTATTTTGGTGTTTCCTTTATTTTGGCAGTTACCTCTATCTGGGTCTGATAATATGATGCTGTGGAGAAGGAGAGATCTATCTGGGTCTGATAATATGATGCTGTGAGAAGGAGAGATCTATCTGGGTCTGATAATATGATGCTGTGGAGAAGGAGAGGAGAGATCTATCTGGGTCTGCTAATATTATGCTGTGGAGAAGGAGAGGAGAGATCTATCTGGGTTTGATAAAATTATGATGTGGAGAAGGAGAGATCTATCTGGGTCAGATAATATGATGCTGTGGAGAAGGAGAGATCTATCTGGGTCAGATAATATGATGCTGTGGAGAAGGAGAGATCTATCTGGGTCTGATAATATGATGCTGTGGAGGAGGAGAGATCTATCTGGGTCAGATAATATGATGCTGTGGAGAAGGAGAGATCTATCTGGGTCAGATAATATGATGCTGTGGAGAAGGAGAGATCTATCTGGGTCTGATACTATGATGCTGTGGAGGAGGAGAGATCTATCTGGGTCTGATAATATGATGCTGTGGAGAAGGAGAGATCCATCTGGGTCTGCTAATATGATGCTGTGGAGAAGGAGAGATCTATCTGGGTCTGATAATATGATGCTGTGGAGAAGGAGAGATCTATCTGGGTCAGATAATATGATGCTGTGGAGAAGGAGAGATCTATCTGGGTCTGATAATATGATGCTGTGGAGGAGGAGAGATCTATCTGGGTCTGATACTATGATGCTGTGGAGAAGGAGAGATCTATCTGGGTCTGATAATATGATGCTGTGGAGAAGGAGAGGAGAGATCTATCTGGGTCTGATAATATGATGCTGTGGAGAAGGAGAGGAGAGATCTATCTGGGTCTGCTAATGTGATGCTGTGGAGGAGGAGAGATCTATCTGGGTCTGCTAATGTGATGCTGCGGAGAAGGAGAGGAGAGATCTATCTGGGTCTGCTAATGTGATGCTGTGGGGAAGGAGAGATCTATCTGGGTCTGCTAATGTGATGCTGTGGAGGAGGATAGATCTATCTGGGTCTGATAATATGATGCTGTGGAGAAGGAGAGATCTATCTGGGTCTGCTAATATGATGCTGTGGAGGAGGAGAGGAGAGATCTATCTGGGTCTGCTAATATGATGCTGTGGAGAAGGAGAGGAGAGATCTATCTGGGTCTGCTAATATAATGCTGTGGAGAAGGAGAGGAGAGATCTATCTGGGTCTGATAATATGATGCTGTGGAGAAGGAGAGATCTATCTGGGTCTGATAATATGATGCTGTGGAGAAGGAGAGATCTATCTGGGTCTGATAATGTGATGCTGTGGAGAAGGAGAGATCTATCTTGGTCTGATAATGTGATGCTGTGGAGGAGGAGGATGGCAGTGCAGTTGAGGATCTCTAGATTTTACACACATAGCCTTATGGGGCTGTCCGTAGCCTGGTCGTGTGTGTGTGTGTGTGTGTGTGTGTGTGTGTGTGTGTGTGTGTGTGTGTGTGTGTGTGTGTGTGTGTGTGTGTGTGTGTGTGTGTGTGTGTGTGTGTGTGTGTGTGTGTGTAAAACATGACCCAGGATCCACGGAGCATGTCGACCTGCAGAACAAATGAACACACAGCTACAAACACCTCTTCACACAGCTCTACACACAGCTCTACACACAGCTATACACACAGCTCTACACGCAGCTCTACACACACACCTCTACACACACCTCTACACACACGTCTACACACAGCTCTACACACAGCTCTACACACACCTCAACACACAGCTCTACACACACCTCTACACACACCTCTACACACAGCTCTACACACAGCTACAAACACCTCTACATACAGCTCTACACACAGCTCTACACACAGCACTACACACACCTCTACACACAGCTCTACACACACCTCTACACACACCTCTACACACAGCACTACACACAGAACTACACACACCTCTACACACAACTCTACACACACCTCTACACACAGCTCTACACACAGCTCTACACACAGCTCTACACACAGCACTACACACAGCTCTACACACAGGTCTACACACAGCTCTACACACAGCTCTACACACACCTCTACACACACCTCTACACACACCACCACCTACTGACCCCACCAATACTCCTCCTACTGCCAGAGAGAAATCCTAACCACCAACTCTGTCTCATCTCCAAGTCATCACACTAACCCTAACTAAGCTAGCCAAGTCATCACACTAACCCTAACTAAGCTAGTCAAGTCATCACGCTAACCCTAACTAAGCTAGCCAAGTCATCACACTAACCCTAACTAAGCTAGTCAAGTCATCACGCTAACCCTAACTAAGCTAGTCAAGTCATCACACTAACCCTAACTAAGCTAGTCAAGTCATCACGCTAACCCTAACTGAGCTAGTCAAGTCATCACGCTAACCCTAACTAAGCTAGCAAAGTCATCACGCTAACCCTAACTAAGCTAGTCAAGTCATCACACTAACCCTAACTAAACTAGCCCAGTCATCACTCTAACCCTAACTAAGCTAGTCAAGTCATCACGCTAACCCTAACTAAGCTAGCCAAGTCATCACACTAACCCTAACTAAGCTAGTCAAGTCATCACGCTAACCCTAACTAAGCTAGCCAGGTCATCACTCTAACCCTAACTAAGCTAGTCAAGGCATCACGCTAACCCTAACTAAGCTAGCCAAGTCATCGCACTAACCCTAACTAAGCTCGCCCAGTCATCACACTAACCCTAACTAAGCTAGCCAAGTCATCACGCTAACCCTAACTAAGCTAGCCAAGTCATCATGCTAACCCTAACTAAGCTAGCCAAGTCATCACTCTAACCCTAACTAAGCTAGTCAAGTCATCACACTAACCCTAACTAAGCTAGTCAAGTCATCACGCTAACCCTAACTAAGCTAGCCAAGTCATCACGCTAACCCTAACTGAGCTAGCCAAGTCATCATGCTAACCCTAACTAAGCTAGCCAAGTCATCATGCTAACCCTAACTAAGCTAGCCAAGTCATCACTCTAACCCTAACTAAGCTAGCCAAGTCATCACGCTAACCCTAACTAAACTAGTCAAGTCATCACACTAACCCTAACTAAGCTAGCCAAGTCATCGCACTAACCCTAACTAAGCTAGCCAAGTCATCGCACTAACCCTAACTAAGCTCGCCCAGTCATCACGCTAACCCTAACTAAGCTAGCCAAGTCATCACGCTAACCCTAACTAAGCTAGCCAAGTCATCATGCTAACCCTAACTAAGCTAGCCAAGTCATCATGCTAACCCTAACTAAGCTAGCCAAGTCATCACTCTAACCCTAACTAAGCTAGCCAAGTCATCACGCTAACCCTAACTAAACTAGCCAAGTCATCATGCTAACCCTAACTAAGCTAGTCAAGTCATCACGCTAACCCTAACTAAACTAGCCAAGTCATCACGCTAACCCTAACTAAGCTAGTCAAGTCATCACACTAACCCTAACTAAACTAGTCAAGTCATCACGCTAACCCTAACTAAGCTAGTCAAGTCATCACACTAACCCTAACTAAGCTAGTCAAGTCATCACGCTAACCCTAACTAAGCTAGTCAAGTCATCACGCTAACCCTAACTAAGCTAGTCAAGTCATCACGCTAACCCTAACTAAGCTAGTCAAGTCATCACGCTAACCCTAACTAAACTAGTCAAGTCATCACGCTAACCCTAACTAAGCTAGTCAAGTCATCACACTAACCCTAACTAAGCTAGTCAAGTCATCACGCTAACCCTAACTAAGCTAGTCAAGTCATCACGCTAACCCTAACTAAGCTAGCCAAGTCATCACTCTAACCCTAACTAAGCTAGCCAAGTCATCACGCTAACCCTCACTAAACTAGTCAAGTCATCACGCTAACCCTAACTAAGCTAGTCAAGTCATCACACTAACCCTAACTAAGCTAGTCAAGTCATCACGCTAACCCTAACTAAGCTAGTCAAGTCATCACACTAACCCTAACTAAGCTAGCCAAGTCATCACTCTAACCCTAACTAAGCTAGCCAAGTCATCACGCTAACCCTAACTAAACTAGCCAAGTCATCATGCTAACCCTAACTAAGCTAGTCAAGTCATCACGCTAACCCTAACTAAACTAGCCAAGTCATCACGCTAACCCTAACTAAGCTAGTCAAGTCATCACACTAACCCTAACTAAACTAGTCAAGTCATCACGCTAACCCTAACTAAGCTAGTCAAGTCATCACACTAACCCTAACTAAGCTAGTCAAGTCATCACGCTAACCCTAACTAAGCTAGTCAAGTCATCACCCTAACCCTAACTAAGCTAGTCAAGTCATCACGCTAACCCTAACTAAGCTAGTCAAGTCATCACGCTAACCCTAACTAAGCTAGTCAAGTCATCACGCTAACCCTAACTAAGCTAGTCAAGTCATCACACTAACCCTAACTAAGCTAGCCAAGTCATCACGCTAACCCTAACTAAGCTAGCCAAGTCATCACTCTAACCCTAACTAAGCTAGTCAAGTCATCACGCTAACCCTAACTAAGCTAGCCAAGTCATCACGCTAACCCTAACTAAGCTAGCCAAGTCATCACGCTAACCCTAACTAAGCTCGTCAAGTCATCACGCTAACCCTAACTAAGCTAACGGTTGTCATTGTATCCCATTTGATTTCATATGGAAGCATTGTATTGTCTCACTGTCTTTTTTATATCCTGCCATAGGCCTGTTAAGGACAACGGAGCATTGCATGTGATTGTTTTAGTCCCAAATGGCACCCCTGTTCCCTATATAGTGCACTACTAGAGCCCTATGGCCCTATATAGGGAAAAGGGTTGCCATTTGGGACGCAAACCCATTGTGAGCTTCAGTTTCTTCACAGTCTTTTGTTTCTATAAAGAGGTACCATCGTATCAGACAAGTATTATTTTACTGCGGGCGAAAGAGAGACAGAAAGACATCTTGTTCTCCATTTGTTTTGGTTGTTCAGCCTGAAAACTAGACTAATGACATTGTGAAACATATCTGAAAATTAAATGTACGTCTCAATCTGAACCAAAGGCCTACCGAAGAGGGGACTGAATCAAAACGGTTACTCCTTCGATGGCATATTAATGTCCTGTTTCAGCTGGTGTTCGGCCTGGCTAAATAATACGTTCAAAATGGAACAAATTATGACGTTATTAATTCAGACGTATAAGCCATCTTCATTTCTTAGTTTGTAATGTTGGTTGCATTCGGTCCATCTAAGCCAGTTGTTTGTGTAATAATATGGCTTTGCTTTGAAGTGTGCACTGTTAACTCTTAGTAAGAGGGTGATGGTTATATCTAATGTTATCTCTTAGTTAGAGGGTGATGGTTATATCTAATGTTATCTCTTAGAGGGTGATGGTTATATCTAATGTTATCTCTTAGTAAGAGGGTTATGGTTATATCTAATGTTATCTCTTAGTTAGAGGGTGATGGTTATATATAATGTTATCTCTTAGTTAGAGGGTGATGGTTATATATAATGCTATCTCTTAGTTAGAGGGTGATGGTTATATCTAATGTTATCTCTTAGTTAGAGGGTGATGGTTATATCTAATGTTATCTCTTAGAGGGTGATGGTTATATCTAATGTTATCTCTTAGTAAGAGGGTGATATCTAATGTTATCTCTTAGAGGGTGATGGTTATATATAATGTTATCTCTTAGTTAGAGGCTGAGGGTTATATCTAATGTCATCTCTTAGTAAGAGGCTGAGGGTTATATCTAATGTTATCTCTTAGTAAGAGGCTGAGGGTTATATCGAGAGCCTTTCGGCTATTGGAAGAACGTGGATTGAGAACCATGGGTCCCATTTCCTATCTGAAGTACTTTGACTGGCTGGTATAAAATATTTACACATGCTGTATCATTAGGACTCTTAACCTCTATGGGCTAGGTGGGACGCTTGCGTCCCACCTACGTAACAGCCACTGGCAGCCTGTGGCGCGATTTTCAAAACCTTAAAAATCCTATTACTTCAATTTCTCAAACATATTACTATTTTACAGCTATTTAAAGACAAGACTCTCGTTAATCTAACCACACTGTCCGATTTCAAAAAGGCTTTACAACGAAAGCAAAACATTAGATTATGTCAGCAGAGTACCAAGCCAGAAATAATCAGACACCCATTTTTCAAGCCAGCATATAATGTCACCAAAACCCAGAAGACAGCTAAATGCAGCACTCACCTTTGATGATCTTCATCAGATGACAACCCTAGGACATTATGTTATACAATACATGCATGTTTTGTTCAATCAAGTTCATATTTATATCAAAAACCAGCTTTTTACATTAGCATGTGACGTTCAGAACTAGCATACCCCCCGCAAACTTCCGGGGAATTCGCTAACATTTTACTAAATTACTCACGATAAACGTTCACAAAAAGCATAACAATTATTTTAAGAATTATAGATACAGACCTCCTCTATGCACTCGATATGTCCGATTTTAAAATAGCTTTTTGGTGAAAGCACATTTTGCAATATTCTAAGTACATAGCCCAGGCATCACGGGCTCGCTATTTAGACACCCGGCAAGTTTAGCACCATAATCATATTTACTATTATAAAAGTTCAATTACCTTTTGTTGTCTTCATCAGAATGCACACCCAGGACTGCTACTTCAATAACAAATGTTGGTTTGGTCCAAAATAATCCATCGTTATATCCGAATAGCGGCGTTTTGTTCGTGCGTTCCAGACACTATCCGAAATAGTAAAGAAGTGTCGCGCGCATTGCGCAATTCGTGACAATAAAATTCTAAATATTCCATTACCGTACTTCGAAGCATGTCAACCGCTGTTTAAAATCAATTTTTACGACATTTTTCTCGTAGAAAAGCGATAATATTCCGACAGGGAATCTCCTTTTCGGCAAACTGAGGAAAAATCCCAAAGGCGGGGGCGGTCGGGTCACGCGCCTAAGCCCAGTGTCCCTTGATCGGCCACTTGAGAAAGGCGATAATGTGTTTCAGCCTGGGGCTGGAATGACGACATTCTGTTTTTTCCCGGGCTCTGAGCGCCTATGGACGACGTGGGAAGTGTCACGTTAGAGCAGAGATCCTTAGTAAATGATAGAGATGGAAAAGAAGTTCAAGAAATGGTCAGACAGGCCACTTCCTGTAAAGGAATCTCTCAGGTTTTGACCTGCCATTTGAGTTCTGTTATACTCACAGACACCATTCAAACAGTTTTAGAAAATGTAGGGTGTTTTCTATCCATATGTAATAAGTATATGAATATTCTAGTTACTGGGTAGGAGTGGTAACCAGATTAAATCGGGTATGTTTTTTATCCAGCCGTGTCAATACTGCCCCCTAGCCCTAACAGGTTTTTAACACATTTCCACCCCAGACCTCATCTACGACGGCGAGGTCTGAATGGTTAATGTCCTTCTGTGGAGGATAGAGATCATTGTACCTTATTGGCCGGACACAAATCAAGACTCTGAAGGCAACCAAGATAACCTCTTTGGAGAAACAAGACGGTATAATGAACCAGGAAACCCTCTTTAGAGAAACAAGACGGTATTATGAACCAGGATAACCTCTTTAGACTTCTCAGACACACTTCCTGTTTTTGTGCATCTCTCTCTCTGGAGTCCAGACTCAGGCCATATCCCAATCGTGTGCACTATGCACTCATTGACCTGTTCACTCTTTCTAAATGATCTAAAAGCATTGCTGTTGTGAAATAAATATGTTAAGACTCTCTGTCCAGCTGATTAAGAGCATATACTTGGGGAAGAAGGGGGGAGGGAAACTGGTCTAATGAGTCTGTCCATTTCTGGACTGGTCTATAAACAGAACTGACAAAGAACTACAATATATTCTGTAATTTTGCATATAACTACAATATGACATGATTCTACAGGATCCTATAGCATTTGAAGAAATAAAAAACATATTTCCTCAAGTCCATGGAGAGACTGTTAAATGCATTATATAGACTCCACCTCCTTATAGACATCATTATATAGACTCCACCTCTTTATAGACATCATTATATAGACTCCACCTCTTTATAGACATCATTATATAGACTCCACCTCTTTATAGACATCATTATATAGACTCCACCTCTTTATGCACATCATTATATAGACTCCACCTCTTTATAGACATCATTCATGGAGTCATGACGCTGAAAGAAGGGTCATAAAAAGACACAGCAGAAAGCTAACTGTGTTTACTTTAAGATGCTATTGCATGGTCATAAACAAGTTCCTAACGTCTAAATTACCCAAATCCCTCAGCATTAGAGTGGAGAAACAACATTTCCCCCCTGCCACACATCAAAGAGGAAGGCCTTACCCAATCAAACGCCTTTAAAATGTGTCAAGGTTCAACATGGGGGCTGAGTCACAAATGGCACCATGTTCACTACATAGTACACTACTTCTAACCAGGCCAATAAGGCTCTGGCCAAAAGTAGTGTACTACTGTATAGAGAATAGGGTGCGATTTGGGACGCATCCATGGACATATAAACCTTTGTTGGTCCCAAACGGTTTGTTGTTGCTCAATACCACAACTTAACATATTGTACTGGGTCACAACATTTAAAATGCAACATGGCCTTTTTTGTTGGACGGTGTAGTTATTGGAGGCTGGTTTGGCTCAGTCAAGGCTGGGTGTCTCTTACAGAGAACGATGAACAGAAATAATAGAAAAGGGAAAGAGAGAGAGTTAAAAAGAGAGAAAGAGGAAGAGAAAGAGAGTTAGACAGAGAGAGGAAGAGAGAGAGAGAGTTAGAAAGATAGAGGAATAGAAATAGAGAGAGAGGGATGGAGAGAGACAGAGATTTAGAAAGAGAGAGCGAGAGAGCGAGAGAGAGAAAGAAAAAGAGAGTGAGAGAGAGAAAACCAACCCTCCCTACATGTTGCTGAGTAGCTGTATCTTGACTAAAGGTTCTGACCCATGACTAAATGGTACTGACTCATGACTAAAGGTACTGACCCATGACTAAAGGTTCTGACCAATGACTAAAGGTTCTGAGTTGCTGACCCATGACTAAAGGTTCTGACCCATGACTAAAGGTTCTGAGTAGCTGACCCATGACTAAAGGTTCTGACCCATGACTAAAGGTTCTGAGTAGCTGACCCATGACTAAAGGTTCTGACCCATGACTAAAGGTACTGACCCATGACTAAAGGTTCTGAGCAGCTGACCCATGACTAAATATTCTGACCAATGACTAAAGGTTCTGAGCAGCTGACCCATGACTAAAGGTTCTGAGTAGCTGACCCATGACTAAAGGTACTGACCCATGACTAAAGGTTCTGACCCATGACTAAAGGTTCTGAGCAGCTGACCCATGACTAAAGGTTCTGAGCAGCTGACCCATGACTAAATATTCTGACCAATGACTAAAGGTTCTGAGCAGCTGACCCATGACTAAAGGTTCTGAGTAGCTGACCCATGACTAAAGGTACTGACCCATGACTAAAGGTTCTGACCCATGACTAAAGGTTCTGAGCAGCTGACCCATGACTAAAGGTTCTGAGCAGCTGACCCATGACTAAATGTTCTGACCCATGACTAAAGGTTTTGAGCAGCTGACCCATGACTAAAGGTTCTGAGTAGCTGACCCATGACTAAAGGTACTGACCCATGACTAAAGGTTCTGACCCATGACTAAAGGTTCTGAGCAGCTGACCCATGACTAAAGGTTCTGAGTAGCTGACCCATGACTAAAGGTTCTGAGTAGCTGACCCATGACTAAAGGTACTGACCCACGACTAAAGGTTCTGACCCATGACTAAAGGTTCTGAGCAGCTGACCCATGACTAAAGGTTTTGACCCATGACTAAAGGTTCTGAGCAGCTGACCCATGACTAAAGGTTCTGATCCATGACTAAAGGTTCTGAGCAGCTGACCCATGACTAAAGGTTCTGAGTAGCTGACCCATGACTAAAGGTACTGACCCATGACTAAAGGTTCTGAGCAGCTGACCCATGACTAAAGGTTTTGACCCATGACTAAAGGTTCTGAGCAGCTGACCCATGACTAAAGGTTCTGATCCATGACTAAAGGTTCTGAGCAGCTGACCCATGACTAAAGGTTCTGAGTAGCTGACCCATGACTAAAGGTACTGACCCATGACTAAAGGTTCTGAGCAGCTGACCCATGACTAAAGGTTTTGACCCATGACTAAAGGTTCTGAGCAGCTGACCCATGACTAAAGGTTCTGACCCATGACTAAAGGTTCTGACCCATGCTAAAGGGATCCATTTATTGTCTCAACAGAGGGGGGGCCACTGTGGTCTGTGTCTGGACTGGAGTAGCAGTATGACTGTGAGCCTGGTATTCCGTCTGGCCCCGCTGCGTTTCCAATGTTAACCTGTTTAAAGGTCTTAATCACATTGTCTACAGAGAACGAGATCACACAGTCGTCCAGAACAGTTGTTGACCTTCATTCCCGCAACGGGGCCTCTCAGTCAGGTAACATGGAGAGTAAGCCCCCCCCTCCCCTTCTTCCATACCCCCCAGGTCGCTCCAGCCCTTCATGCCCACCACGGGGCCTCTCAGTCGGGTAACACTGAGAGCAAGCCCCCCTCCCCTCCTCTGTGGGGAGGCCTATTATCTATGCCTGTAAACAGCAGCTTTGAGAGCTGCATAATACAGTGCTACAGGAAGGATACGCTGAAGCAGATAGCAACATAGATTTGGGCGTTGGCAGGAGGTGCAGGAGTATAAAAATAAGCACATGGATGTTTATCTACGCATCTACATAGTTCCTATCTCACACTCACCACAGCTCGACTAGAGACACAAACAGTCTGAAGATTACCAATGTGTTTCCTAAACACTGAAAGATAGGGGGCGGCAGGTAGCCCTAGCGAGTAAGAGCGTTGGGCCAGTAACCGAAAGGTAGCTGGTTCGAATCCCTGAGCCGACTATGTGGGAAAAGTGTATTTAAGTTGGCAAGTCAGTTAAGAACAAATTCTTATTTACAATGACAGCCTCCCGGGGAACAGTGGGTGAACTGCCTTGTTCAGGGGAACAGTGGGTGAACTGCCTTGTTCAGGGGAACAGCAGGTTAACTGCCTTGTTCAGGGGAACAGAGGGTTAACTGCCTTGTTCAGGGGAACAGTGGGTTAACTGCCTTGTTCAGGGGAACAGTGGGTTAACTGCCTTGTTCAGGGGAACAGTGGGTTAACTGCCTTGTTCAGGGGCAGAACGACAGATTTTCACCTTGTCAGCTCAGGGATTCAATCTTGCAACCTTTCGGTTACTTGTCCAACGCTCTAACCACTAGGCTACCTGCCGCCTGTGCCATAGAACAAGACATTTAACCATAATTTCTCCTGTAAATCGCTCTGGATAAGAGCGTCTGCTAAATTCCTAAAATATAATCCTGATTGCTTGTTGTTATAACAACTGGTTACTCGATACACCATCATGCCTTGATTGTATTAACAAGAACGTTGAGCGCCCTTTCTGTCTTTCTCCCTCTCTTCTTCTTTCTGTCTTTCTCCCGATGAGAGGATGTGAGGTTCTCTTCCACACTGTTGAACCAATCCAGTAAACGTGGAGGAGGAGTTGTTAAGATGGAGTGTTACAGGGTTCTGTTTCCTTTTCCCCCTGAGAACCCGAACGCATCACTGTTCAGCCGATGTTCTAAACAAGTCCGCTTCCGAAGCAGAACTCATAATATTGCATGAGGTCACTGCTATTGTGACACTACATTCTGTTGGGGGAGGGAGGGACTCCTCCACAGACGCTCATACAGTCAACAAGATGTAGTCCTAGGATGCATCCAAAATGGCACCCTATTCCCTATACAAAAGTAGTTCACTCCATAGGGAATAAGGGTGCCATTTGGGACAAAAAAAAAACTATTCCTAAACACATCCAATCGTTCTTGAAAACTCTGTAGCTGAAGTAGTCTGATGAAGCGGATGCTAAGCTTCAGGACTGTTTCTCTAGTACAGACTGGAATATGTTCTCGGATTCATCCGATGTTATTGAGGAGTTTACCACTTCAGTCACTGGCTTCATTAATAAGCGCATCGACAATGTCATCCCCACAGTGACCGTACGTACATATCCCAACCAGAAGCCATGGATTACAGGCAACATCCGCACTGACCTAGTAGAGCTGCAGCTTTCAAGGAGCGAGACAGTCATACAGACACTTTTGAGATATTCTGCTATGCCATCAAACAGGCAAAGAGTCAATACAAGACTAAGATCAAATCCTACTCGGCGGCAGTATATCACTGGGGAGGAGCTCCCTGTCATCCAGGACCTCTATTTATTTTTAACCTTTATTTAACTAGGCAAGTCAGTTAAGAACAAATTCTTATTTTCAATGACGGCCTAGGAACAGTGGGTTAACTGCCTTGTTCAGGGGGAAGAACAACAGATTTGTACCTTGTCAGCTTGGGGATTCGAACTTGCAACCTTTCGGTTACTAGTCCAACACTCTAACCACTAGGTTACGTTGCCGCCCCTCATATCAGAGGAAGGCGCCCAAAAAATTGCCAAAGACTCCAGCCAACCAACCCATAGACTGTTATCTCTTTTACCGTTTGGCAAGTGGGGAACCAACATGACCTTGAACAGCTTCACCCCCCCCCCCCCCCCCAAGCCATAAGAACTGCTAATCAAATGGAAAACCTGGACTACCTGCACTGACTCTTATGCAGAGGAGGCCATGAGTCAGTCATGGTCACGTGATGATGTAGCTCCATCCTGCCAGCTTCATAACCAATGTCTGCCCTCACGATTTGATTTGATAGCTTCAGTTTTCTCAGAACAGCTGAAAAGTATCTTACCGTGAAGGTGTACTGACATTAGTGAGATAGTATTAGCATAGCCAGGCTTACAGGATCCTGCCTGATCCGTATTGTGGGACCACTCAGTGGCTGTCTACGGTAGTCTACTATATCACCAAATAGGGGAAATAGGATGCCATTTTGGATGCATCTAGTTATTCCTCTCTGATTCTCTCTCACCATACTGCTGCCTTGGGGGTTAATTCCCCTGACATTTGTTAACTCATTGTTTTTTCATATCGTTCCTCTTCATTAAAATTCCATTACACATTTTCTTTCCAACTCTCTCTTTCCTCCCCTCCCCCATGCTCTCGGATGTTTGCAGTGTGATATATTTCCATGGACGGGTGGAGAGCGTGTGCCAGGCAGGCTGCGGAAGCACCACACTTTCCTGACCTCTGGGCCCGACTTTTGGTGCTTGGTCCTGGGGCGGTCATCACTGTCTCCCTCCCTCTATGAAGGTCAGAAGGCCTCCACCACCCTCATACCAACAATCTGCTCTGTCGCCTCAAACTTACACTCATTTACACTGTGTCTCTGTCTGCCTCTTTCTCTGCTTCTCTTTCTCTCTGTCTGTTTGTCTGTCTGCCTGCCTCTTTCTCTCTTTGCCTCTCATCTCTCGCTCTCTGTCTGTCTCTTGCTCTCTCCCTCTCTCTCTACCTCCCCCCTCTCTCCCCCCCTCTCTCACTCTCTGCATCCCCGTCTCTCTCACTCTCTGCCTCACCGTCCCTCTCACTCTCTGGCTCCCCCCTCTCTCATCACTCCCCCCTCCCCCTCCCAGTAGAGAGCGTTAGGCTCAATAATCTCTCAACCCAAATCCAGCTAGCTGTAATCCCATGACAAAACATCGACTGATAATTGCCTGTAAAAGTTTACCACAGACAGTCTGGATCTACAACACCACGGCTGTTTAACCCTCCGTGGGGTCCTGTTTAACCCTCCGTGGGGTCAACGTTTAACCCTCCGTGGGGTCCCGGTTAACCCTCCGTGGGGTCCCGGTTAACCCTCCGTGGGGTCCCGTTTAACCCTCCGTGGCATCCCGTTTAACCCTCCGTGGGGTCCCGTTTAACCCTCCGTGGGGTCCCGGTTAACTCTCCGTGGGGTCCCGTTTAACCCTCCGTGGGGTCCCGTTTAACCCTCCGTGGGTGTGTTCAAGATGCACAATATAAACAACCATTTTGAACTCAAACTGAGCAACTTTGTTTTAACATCAGTAAGAATAGCAAAGATGTATCAAGACTGCAATACTTGGAGAGCCCAGGGTTTAAAAAAAAGGCTTGGATGAAAGAAGGGGTTTCTATAAAGCAGTATTTATCAAGTTCCTGAGAGCTGCACTTCCACTGCACTGAGAACGACACAGACAGAGAAACGGAGAAAACTGGCAAAAAACAGACACATAGTCCTTTTGCCCCTAAATATTTCTATTCATCTCACTTTATATTTCATCATATATAAAACTATGAGAGTGTATTTCTAGAGTAAATGTGATATCTGTAGGTGTCAGCTATGTGTTCAGCGTTCCTGACTAGTTAACAGGATGGATATGAATCTGGTTCACCTCTCCTGTCATGGTAACTATGTCCGGGAGGGAAACACAACAACTCATATTGTATTTCATATATTATAAACATAATAATACACATCATCATTGTATTTCATATATTATATACATAATAATACACATCATCATTGTATTTCATATATTATATACATAATAATACACATCATCAGTGTATTTCATATATTATATACATAATAATACACATCATCAGTGTATTTCAGATATTATATACATAATAATACACATCAGTGTATTTCATATATTATATACATAATAATACACAACATCAGTGTATTTCATATATTATATACATAATAATACACATCATCATTGTATTTCATATATTATATACATAATAATACACATCATCAGTGTATTTCATATATTATATACATAATAATACACATCATCAGTGTATTTCATATATTATATACATAATACACATCAGTGTATTTCATATATTATATACATAATAATACACAACATCAGTGTATTTCATATATTATATACATAATAATACACAACATCAGTGTATTTCATATATTATATACATAATAATACACAACATCAGTATATTTCATATATTATATACATAATAATACACATCATCAGTGTATTTCT